>NW_005871140.1:1072711-1135155 GCF_000147115.1 Myotis lucifugus
CCTCCGGGCTAGTCACCCTTCACCATCCCCAAAATGTCCCCTTTACCATCCCTGTCTGTTAACACAAGAAATTATAAAGAACAATTGGGTTGGAAACCATATCTAAATTCCTGGCCAAGAGCACAGCCACACTGCTGACATTTAAAGGCAAGCCGTGGGCGCATTCTGTATGTCCACACGTGACTGATCATCTTGCCATTCTCAGATAATCAGGCCATAGCAATTAAGCAAAGGTTTACACTGGCATAAAAATGACCGCTGACTGACGAAGGGCCAACTCCAGAACCTCTGGCCCGCTCTAAATCCCGGCTGCCAACTCAAATTTTGACAAATGCATGTTGAGCTCTGGAGGAATAGGGATGGCTTCCCAAACACACACACACGAGCCTTTGGGGTTACTATTCATGCTGTCTGTTTCCTGTACTCTCCTGGACCAGGATTCTCAATATTCACTCAACAAGTAGTTACGGAATACCATTTTTTTTCAATCTGCTAGTTTGATTTTGGAAGTAGAGAACAAAAACAAACAAACAAACAAACAAACAAACAAAAATCATGGCCCTTGCCCACCAGGAGCTGAATGTCTAGCTGTGGGGAGAAAAGGGGACATGTGCTACTTTTAAGTGGATTGGCCCTTCCTGGGACTATGGAGGATTGCATTATAGTCCCTAATTGCTCACTCTTCCCTCTTGCCACCTGTTTGCCATGTGACTTGGTGGTTCCTCTCCTTAGAGATGGAGTGACTGCCCTACCCTACTTTTGGTGAACTTGACTACATGACTTGTTTCGGCCAATGGAATTTGGGCCAACATAGCAGAGACCAGTTGCAAGCTTTGTCCTCAAGAGACATCACATGCTTCCACTCATCTCTCAGGGAACATCCAACCTCTGCCATGAAAAGAACAAGTCCTATGTACCCTGATGGTTCCCGAAGAATGAGAAACTTGCAGCAGACCTGAACTGAACCTGGAACAAAACCCTACCCATGAAGCAAACCTGTAGTGGAACTTTCTACCTGGACCCAAGCCCAGCCAACTCAGCTGACCCTCAAATGTACGAATGAGAAAGAAATACTAATGCTTGTATGCCATTGAGATTTTGTGGTTGTCCTGTTACACAGCATTTTTATGGCAACAGTGGACTGATACAAAATTTTTTTTGAAGTTTCTAATAGGAACTTTAGTACATGGAGCGTTTCACCTAAAAAGGTGGTGAAGAAAAAATTCTGGAAGGATACAAAGCAAACCAAACTGTGAATAGTGCTTTCCTTTAGAAAGAGGTTTGGGGAAAGGGGTTTGGGGTATGGGACAATGAAAAGGGACCACCTGCTTTTTATTCTGTCTCCTTTGACTTTCTTTAAATTTCAATAAGAAGCATTGTGCAGTTTTAAAATAAATACATTTTTAAAATATCATTTAATAAAAATGAAAATAAGGGAAATTGAGAAGAAAAGACATTCATCAAACCCTTAATGCATTTTAGGCACTGTTATGATTTTATACACCTTACCTCATTTAATTTTTACAACAGCCTATCTCTGTCTTTTAAAAATTTTGGGGGGGGTAACATTGATTAATAAAATTATTAGGTTTCTGGGGTGCAATTCCATAATACATACCTGTATATAGTATTGTGTGTTCATCACCCCTCGCCAAGTCTACGTCCATAGCCATTTATCCCAACTAGCTCTGTGTTAAAGATGAGGACACTGGGCTCAGAGTGTTAGGAATGCTTGCCCAAAGCCAAACAGCTAGGACACTGAGGAGAAATCATTTGAATGCAAGGCTGCCAACCTCAAAATCTCTAGTCTTTGCTTTATATTATATTGTTGCTTGCTGTCACAGATGAATAAACATTCAGAGCCTCCGTTTCCTCGTTTGCAAGAAAGAGAGGTTTGGACTCCACCATCTCTAATGTTCCTGATAGTCTAAGATTCCACGAGTGAAGATTCCCATCATGCAATGATGATTCTTTCCTTTCAGGGGAAGACAATCAAATTTTCTTTAAGTGTAGTGCTCCCCTAGCTCACATAAGAGCTTATTATTTCCAGATCATTAACTGCCTGACATAGAGATTTGGCTGAGAAACCTGAAGCTCAAGTGTTAGAGGTCTCTGCCAATTGAAGATCAGTCAAATGTGGATAATGGCCTCTGTTACGCTAATGCAAGCCTACAGGAAAATGTGATTGAATTTATAAAAATTCTATCAAATGCAGCTTTTCAGGAATTCATCTGTTGGGTGCAACAAGGTACATCTGTGCTATATTATCCAAATAAGTTCCACCTGGCAGACAGATGATGGTAATGCTTAAAAAGGAAAAAAGAAAAAAAAAGAGGCGTTTTTAGAAAGTGCTTTCATCTCATCTCACTCTATTTTAACTTGTACTAGTCTCTCACACCCTTATTTCTAGGTAAAGCAGAGACGTTAATTTGGCCAAGCAATGGAGGATGCACTTTTATGAACAGATAGAAGCGGATTGGTCATGAAACAATCCTTTCAAATGTCACTCCACAGTATGAAAAGTTGGGAAGGGGGGATGGGCAAAAAAACAGGAGCCTGTTCTTTGTCCAACTGGCTTTACTTATGATGAAATTCACAAAATGGGCATGAAAGCTGTGCAACGTGAACCTCCAGAGACTTGTTCTAGCTTCTGCTACAATCGAGGGTCCTAAGAAAGCCAAAGGAAAACAAGCCATTAAAATTGCAATCATTTGGGGGTATTGAGAAGATCAAGACAGGTTATTTGGATGTCTGGGGTAGTTGAACTTGAAGAATACTTTCCAGGTTCAATGTGATTTAACACAGAGGATTCTTATTATAGTCAGTCTCCTGCCTTAGGTGACATTTTAACTTTCAGCAGCAGATCGCCTTCCCCTCTCCCCAGCCCCTGCTCATTTTTCCTTTTAGTCTTTGTGGCTTCGCCCAAGACAATGTCATCCATTCTTATTTGGGCCTTTGTAAACCCAAATACCTCCAGACTCAGAAGTTAGCTTCAAGAGCCAGACATCTGTTTCATTATGAATATCTGTCTAGACATAAAAGGAATCACTCAACGCTACCTCCCATGATCCTGTGAGCACCTTGACAATAGCAGACCAACTCACAACAGACAAACAGACATACTTCCACCTGCCCTACCCCTGGGCTTTCACTAACCTTAATAGATTCTACTTTCAATAGAAGCAAATAGGAAATAGTGAGGCTTCTCTATTGGTAGAAGTAACATGATGTGTTCAAAGACTGATTTGATTTGCTGAGTTTGTTGTTTTCCCTTCTAAAGGTGGGTAGCTTCCTGGTTTAGGGAGGGGGGGAGTATAAAATGTTCAGCCTTATTACCCTCTTGGCTTTATTATCAAACCAAAAGGATCAAGAGGAAGATGCTATTAATTATTTTGTTCACAATTGGGAATCTTGTGCAAAAGCACTGATGTATTATCCACAGGTCAAGCATGAAATGCACCTTTCTTAGGAATAGTGTTCATTCATGACTGCTCCCTCTCGCCACTCCTCCTGTAAAATGCTGGTATTGAATGTAGACCACCTAGTGTTGACCTTAAAATTGTGTCGGGGTAGCGGATCAAGTCCTTTGCTTCAAGACGGAGGATCTGCCAATAAAATTCTGTCTAGGATGTTATTTGAAATCTCTAGAACAACCAATCAGTTTTTAATGTACACATTCTCAGAAACAGCTTTTTTAAGGTGTATTCTCCCCTTTTCATTCTTGAGGAGACTGATGCACTAATATAAACAATCACATTAAATTTAGTATGTGATTTTAACAAAATGAGACTTGGAAAGAAGTACAAAATAACTGAATAAAATTTGATCCCCTCAAAATTAGATCATTAGAAGGCCACATACTTAGTCTATTACATACTTAGTCTATTGTGGCTTCCTTTGCTCCTTACCCTCTCCTATCACCTTGGGAAAAGCTATGAGTCACTTCAGACACATAGAAAAATTAATCTAAACACCTCAGAATTCTTTTTCTCTTTAACAACAACAAAAAGCATGCTATAAGTTATTCTAAATTTTACATGAGATTTTGTACCTAAAGACATAATATTCTCAAATGTCAAATCCCCCATCAAACGATTATTTGCAGCTATTAAGGGCACTCCAAAAAATGTAGCAGGTCTTTAAGGTAATTCCAAAGTTGTAAACAAGGCAATCATTTTGGAATAAGCCTTTCTATGGAGGTGGCTACTTTGGAGAAGACTATGTTCATTTGCAGGCATACATTCAGGTGTTGCACAAAGTACAGAGGATTACGGTCTCATTGTATTCTATGTAAATAGCACCCTGTGGGATTTTGTAACAGGAGGAATATGTATGTCCTACTCTGTTTGGGGGAAAATAATACTATGACTTGAGTCACTCTCCTAGTCTTCATAGCAAGCATCCTTTATAGCATCCTTTTCAGAATTTTAGAGCCTTGAGGGTTACATTTTCTTTCTCTTTAAATATATTTTCATCCCGCTTTAACCGGTTTGGCTCAGTGGATAGAACTTCGGCCTGCGGACTCAAGGGTCCCAGGTTCGATTCCGGTCGGGGGCATGTACCTTGGTTGCAGGCACATCCTTAGGGGGGAGTGTGCAGGAGGTAGCTGATCGATGTTTCTCTCTCATCGCTGTTTCAAACTCTCTATCCTTCTCCCTTCCTCTCTGTAAAAAATCAATAAAAAATATATTTAAAAATATATATATTTTCATCCCATGGAATCACTGAGCAATGTCCTTATTTTATTGATAACTATTCTTTGTCATATTTATGAGTCTTTCAAAGAAATAAAAACTACCTTCTGGAGATGGTTAGGGTTTGTGTATTTTCATATCCCACTGTAATTTTTATAGGACAAAAGTGGCAAGGTTAGAAACATTTCTATCCTAAAGTAAGTGAGATGGTCTGGGTTAATGTTAGCCAAAAGACTTGGAATTTAAGCCTCAGATGTGGTTGAGAACTTTACTGTTGGTTTAATTTTCCTTTAATCTTTTCATAAACAAAAAAAGAGTCACATTTAAGAGAGAGATTGGGAAAAAATGATAGAAATTCCTTAAAAAAATCCAAGAATAGGACTTGGTCATTGGCCCCATTTAAATGGTTAGGTTTATAGGTCACATTAATCAATATTTGGTTTCATAGCAGATGTGGAGGAAGTGAAAAGTCTGGATTCCAAAAGGACCCAAGAATATGGAGAAGTATCATGTTTCACACGCACAAGGGAGAAATGCAGAGGGAAAGAGATTTATGTATAGCTGAAAGCAATAAGGATGAAAAAACACAACTCAAGTCATCAAAATCACTGTTGAGAAACCAGACTTGAATGCTGCTTCGAGTTTTCTTGATTAAATTTCAACATCAGAAAGCCATGAATAACGAGGATTTGTTTTAGTGTACCCCAGTGTGATCCACTGGCCCACCTTGAGGGGGACATTTTCAAATCGCACTTAGCAGCATGGATGGATGAAGGCACACATTCTTTCTCTCCCCGCCCCTCTTCCTCTCTTTCTCTTTCTCAAAACTTCCTAAGTTGGGCCTCTAGTGTCTTTTGCAGAAGATCTTTGGTATCTTTTGTTCATTCAACAAACATTTACTGAACTCTCTCCGGGGGGCCAGCCTCTCCTCTAGGTGTGACCTGAGACGCACAGAGGAAGAATTTGACCATGGGAGCAAAGAAACCCCAGATGATGAAAAATAAAAAAGAAAACATAGGAAGGGTCTTGAACCAAGATTGGAGCAAAACTAAATTTGCTCCACTGGCATCCACTCAACATAGATACTTATTAGTGCCTACTGTGTGCTTGTTGTGTACCAGACCCGCTGGAGAACATGACAAGAGTGAGATAGAGCCTTCTGATCGCTCTAACCTGAAGCACATCCTTTCACGTTTTTTGACACCCTTCCGTCCAAGTCCTCCTAAACCTCTTCGCTGCATTCACCAAATCACACAGCTGGATGCTGGGAGCCATGCCTGCCCATCTCCAGCTGGGTTGACTATGTAACACAATTACAGATGTCCTACTCATAATCTGAATCAGCTGTTTACCAGGACAATTATTTTAAGGCCTGTGTGTGACTGCTGCTGGCAGGTTGGTGAGCAGAGGAAAACAGGAAATGAGCGGAATCATTTATTAACATTAAAAATAACAAATTGAAAGGTGTTGGGTCCTGGGGTAAATAGCCGTTGGCTGCTGCAAATGACGGAATGGGAATTTTCCAAAGAAAGGACTTACCTGAAAGAATTTTCCAAAATTTGGTTTTGGTGTCATGGAAAAACACTCATTTTGAAATGATTTTTTTGATTGCTAGACGTGTCCTCAAGAAGACAAATACTTGCTAAGAACTATAACATGAGCAGTGTTGTACAAAGTCACTGTATTGTTCATGCCTTGAGAATATTCTGAAAATAAAAGAGAAAAATAAAAAAGGAAAGGAAGTTTTTATACAGCCATCAAATGCCAGGTCTAGTAATAGATGTTTTCATAAACATCATGTTATCTGCATGTTACAACAAACCTGTGAGTTCGAGTTACCACATTATAAATGAAAAAAATAAAAATAAAAAATAGAGGCTCAGAGAGGCTAAATAACTTAACTGAGGTCACACAGCTGATGATGAGTGGAACTTGTACCTGAAACCAGGATTCATGTCTGTCCATCCATCTACAAGGCCACCTCACTTAAAGTGCCATCCCTCATAAGAGGATTTATGTTAGGGAGCAGAAGCTTTTGGGGAAATGCAGCTTTAAAAATTTTTCAGATAAAATATTTTAAGAGATGCTAAACTTTAAAATCACAAATCACATTTTAATTCAGTCTGATAAATTATGTATTAATCATATGTTCCTTGAAATATATATAGGTCAAGAGTATTGTTGAAAATAGAAGAACGTTTTGGTTGATATTTTTCCTGCTGCCCTGCCCTTTCCTTTGTCCCAGGACTCTGTGCTGCCTTGGGAATGAGCAGTGACCCAGGAATCAGTTGGTAGGGAGGAAAGTAGATGTGGATATTGTCATTAAAAGAGCCAAAGGATTTTATCACATGGAGATAATTAAATAAGTGACAATTTATGAGAAAGGATGTTCATTGCCATATGATTTATATGGCAAAAGTTGGCAATACCACCCTCACTGGTTTTGCTTAGTGGATAGAGCATCAGCCTGTGGACCAAACGATCCCAGGTTTGATTCCGGTCAAGGGCATGTACCTTGGTTGCAGGTTCCTTCTTGGCCTGGGGCCTGGTCAGGGGTTGTGCAGGAGGCAACAAATAGATGTGTTTCTTTCAGATCCATGTTTCTCTCTGTCTTTCCCTCTCTCTTCACTCTCCCTAAAAAGCAATGGAAAAAATATCTTCGGGTGAGGATTAACAAGAATAAAATTTGGCAATACCCAACACAAGAGATTTGATGAATAAATGAAGCTCCTTTGAACAATCGGAACATTTTCAGTGGTTAGAAATAGTGGTGCGTTCATGGGTGATGTTTACCTGGGTGTTTCATTATACTATTTCATTTTGTGTGTGTTTGAAATTTCCCATAATAAAATATCTTTTAAATGCCAATCTATATATTGACCATCTTAGCAATATTTCTGTGGTATCTGATTGTGTGGAAAAGGTCATTATCAAATGTAGCAGACATTTACATTGTTTATCTGCATCCAGTTTTTCTCCCCTTTCAAGTACAAGTGGGGGGATTAGATGTCCCTGCTCCCTTGCAGCTGGGCAAAGCCAAATGATTGGCCAATAGATGGAGGCAGAAGTGATGTGCACTTTCAGCTGCAGCACTTAATTGCCAATGAGTGACCCTCCAGTCCTCTCTATTCCCTGCCTCTTAACTCATGACATTCCAAGTGGGAGAGCCTTTGACCCTGAGTGAGGACATCAAACAACTCCCTGACAAAGTAGGATGGGCATGAAGTATGAGCAGGAAATAAACTTTTGAGAGCCACTGAGATGTTTGCTGCCACACTGTTGCTTAGCATATCCTAGTTGGTAAACCAAATAATGTAATTTGACCAGAATACTTGGCTTGTTCCCTCCTCTCTGTCAGGTTTTTGTGCAAATTTCATTTTCTGGGCAGCTTCTCCACTTAAGCTTATATAATAAAAAAAAGTCAGAGCCCATAGGACTTGGCAGATCATCTAGTCTGGTTATGAATACTGTGGCCACCAAGGTTAAGTGGTTGTCTGGGATACAAAAATGCAGGGCCAGTTCCTAATATAGCGGTTCTGTTTATTGTATCTCTCCCTTATGAGACTAGAAGCCTTATGAGGACAGGGAATTTAGCCTGCCTTTCCAGCTGTAACTAACCCTAGCAACTGGAAAGGATGGATGGTGAGTGATGATAATAATGTGTATCTATATAATACTGTCACCTTTATATATTATCATGTTTTGCTCTTATTCCAATTTGGAAAAAATTAAAGCTATGATTACTTAAAAATTGAAGCCTTAGAAGAACTAAGTGATCTTCCCTACATCAAAATCACACAGCTGGGTCATAACAGCTTACAATTGATTGTGGTCTTTTTCTGTGCTAAGCACCTTCCATGTTTTATTTTATTTAACTTCACAACAACTTCACAAGATCAGTTGGATTATTATTGCCCTTTTACAGGTAGGAAAAGAGAGGCAAAGAAAGGCTAAGAAATTTAATTCATTCATTCAGTTCACATAGAGTACCAGCTAAGGCCAGGCACTACTCTATGCACTAAGAACAGAGTACTAGAGATAATGTCCCTTTCTTCCACATCCGTGGAGGGCGGGAGAGATAGTGAAGTGTATCAGAAGCCTCTGGTGCCCCCTCACAGCCCCTCAGCTGTACCTCTGAGTTGAGCAGCTCCTGGAGGGCTTCCATCACCTGGCACTGAGAGCATGTCACCTCAAACGCACACCTACCATCTTTGTTTTCTATCTGCGGAGATTATCTTAGCCCACAGGCAACTCAGAATTAGGCAAGGAATTGACACCTGTGGAGGCAAACTTCAACCAACAGGGGATGGGAGTTGATGGATAAAACTCCCAATTCCCAATTTAGGCAGACAATACTGGGAGGCAAAGAATTACAAGTTCAATGCACAATTATGTGAAGTGCTATTTAGAAAGCAAAGCAGAGTGAAGGGATAGAGTGATCCTGGGTCGGCAATGGCGAGTCTCTATATTTAGGCTGGGTGTCCAAGGAGGACCTGTCTGAGGTGGTGGACAGTGAACTGATGACCAGGAAGCAGTCCTGTAAAGATCTGGGCCTGGGGCTCGGGCTGGGGGTGCTGAGGAGAGTTTATGGCAGGTAGAAGAGCAGGTGCAAAGGCCCTTATGAGGAAACAAACATGGGAGAATAGTATGTGAAGAAGTAGAAGATGAAGTCAGGGCCCAGACTAAATTGAGTCTTGTTGGCTGGTAAGGAAAATTAGAAATTATTTTCATTGCAGTGAGCAGCCATTGGACGGATTCAAGCAGGAGAGTGAAAGGACTGAATCAAGTATTCTGGGGGTCCAAGGCCAAGCTCCTAATTTTTGTATTTGTTAGAATACAGAGTCAGCTGCTGTAACCAACAAACGGTATCTGATCACCAACAATGATTAAGACATGCACCCGCAGAACGACATTTTGGTCAATAACAAACCACATATGGCCCCATAAGAATGCAACGGAGCTGAATTTCCTGTAGAAAAATGGAAACAACATCTGTGGGGCTCAGCAATAGACTCCCTCTCACTCACAGCACCTCAATTTTGAGTGCACAGAATATATCCCAGCCAGTTAGCCATGAGCCTGTTTCATCCCAGAGGAGCCTGTCCCCCCAATGCTATATTTTCAGAGGGCGCTGCAGCCCTCCCAGATCTAGCTTGGTGGTCTCCAGAGCACATTGCTGTGAATTCTTTGTTGAGGATCTAAGACCCTGTACAAGGACACAGTTCTACAGAAGCTCCCCTAACAAGTATTGACTGTTCCTGCCACTTTAGTGAAAGCTTTCTGTGGCAGTGTAGAGACAGCCTGTCCCTGTACTTTGGAAATATTTTCCTGTAAAGCATAGGTGAGTTTTATTTCTTCCATCAATTCAATGCCAGGGAGAGTCCTTTGAGCCACATAGGGTCAATGGAACCAAAAACAAATTTCCAAAGTCAAAATATTGAGTCCTTAGTTCTATACCCTCATTTAAACACTCTTTTTAAAAAAATGACTATCACAAAGTTCCTTAATCTGACCAGTGCTGCAACACACAATTGACAAAACCACATTAACCACGACAATCCCCTATGTTCCTTTTTCTCTCGGTCTTGATTCCTTATTTCTCCTGATCCTCAGGCCACCTTTTGCTTTCTCCTGGCAGCCACTATTATGGTGACCTATGCCTTCCCCAGCTAGTTCTCCTCAATATTTCAAGCAATTCAGCCCACATCCCTGTTCATGGGACAGCATTGGCATCTACAATGCTTTATTCCTGACCCTGTCAGAAGAAATCAGGGGAAGGGCTTATGGGACAGTGTTTATAAAGTCTCCAGTAGTGTCCAGTAATATCCTAGGCCTTCACATTCATACACCATGGCCTTACCAACTCACCCAGAGCAACTTCCATTCCTGTGAGCTCCAGTCAGGGTAAATGGCCTATACAGTTTTATCATTTTTTATCCTTTATATTGTATTTTTACTGTATCTTTTTTATATTTAGAAATGTTTAGACATAAAAATATTTATTATTGTGTTACAATTGCCTACAGTATTCAGTACAATAACATGCTCTAAAGTTTTGTAGCCTAGGAGCAATAGGCCATATCAGAGAGCCACCTAGGCTTGTGTAAATGAACTCTGTGATGTTAACACAATGATGAAATATTGTACTGACACATTTCTCAGGATGTATCCCCATTGTTAAGAGATGCAGAGATGTGGGGGGAAAAGCATGAATAAGACATGATCTATGTCATCAAAAATAAAGCTGCAGAGGAGAGAGGAACAGACATTAATACAATAAATTCTAATAAAAAGCAGAATTAAATTAAAGTAGTAATAAGGTGATAGTAGTTTGTTATGGAGTACAGGAAATCTTGTGGATGGTAGACATCAGGGGAGATATTTGAATAGGCCGCTAAAGAATAAGAAAGATTTCGGTAGACCAGAAAGCCAAGGGAAGGCCTTATAGCCCAAAACACAGACGTCGGGAGATAAATGAATATAGAATTAAAAGAATAATGAGATGTCCAGTGAGCTGGGGTGTCACCCAGAGTGCACGGAGGGATATAACATGATATGAGGTTGGAGTGATGGTTTGGGGTCAGATGGCGACAGTCTAAGATCCATTGGTAAGGTGTTTATACTTTGTTCTGCAGGTACAGAGGAGCCATCTAAGGTCTGTGAATTAGGGAATGACTAAATCAGACTTTAGTTTTAGAGCAATTACTCTGACAGTAAAGTCAATTGGGTGGGAACAGACAGCTGAGAGGAAAATTATCCCTTTGGCCACCTTTGGGAAGGTCTGTCACTGACTCTGTCAACTGCTCATTTTCAAACGTATAGTTTCTCTCCCGAGCTTCCCAGAATGTCCTGGACTTCCTGGAATTTGATGACCTTCACTGCTGTAGGTATGAATCATTCTGCATATTTACACTGGGCCTGGGGAACCTGGAGAGAACAAAGCATCCATGTAATGTTTGAGGAATGATGAGACCTAAATATATTTGTCACAGCCCTTGGGCAAAGATGTGGCCCTGGCAGATTCTTCACTTAAGATCCTATAAAAAGTCAGATCCCATAGTATTTGGCAGATTATTTAATCCAGTTATGAATACCAGAGCCCACAGAGACCTAATAACTGCCCAGGACACAAAGATTCAGGGCCAGTGCTTGATATCATGGGCTTCTTCCTCCAATACTTTATCCACCAGTAATAATCACACACACAAAAAACCCTTCTTACTCAGTAGAATATAATTATACTAGTTTGGGCCCAGCTCTTAGGTAACTGGGGGCCAAGAAATCATTGACAAGTATTGTTTGTAGTAACTACCCCAAAATGCAATTAAAGCTTTCATTTTTCAGGCTTAATGGTATTTGATACTCATTAGTACATTTCCTGTCAAATTAAAGAATTATAGGGTCTCATAAAGACTTTATAAGAGATCTGGTCCAATTATAGAATATTCAGAATTCTATTAATTTGAAAGGCGCAAGAGCTTAAACTGATTGTTGTCTTAGTGGTTCTCAACCTTCTGGCCCTTTAAATACAGTTCCTCATGTTGTGACTCAACCATAAAATTATTTTCGTTGCTGCTTCATAACTGTAATGTTGCTACTGTTATGAATCGTAATGTAAATATCTGATATGCAGGATGGTCTTAGGCAACCCCTGGGAAAGGGTCGTTCGACCGCCAAAGGGGTCGCAACCCACAGGTTGAGAACCGCTGTATTAGGCCAAAAAATAACAAAATATATTAGTTACATCATTCATTCATTTGACAAAGAGGGTGTATATGTCTACATAGACCCAATGCTCAGGATGGTGATAGTCCAATAAAATACCTGTATATTTCCTTAATTCTTTCCTCTATTGCCCTCAATGTCTTGTTATTGATTTGGTGTGCTTGGCAATTCTAGCACTTTATAGCCTGAATTTTAGGAGGAAGTAAAAGGAACTCTATAAGCCATGCAGAAACACCTTCCAGCTTCCTTTCTTCTCTCCTAGGCTGCAACTCACCCAGCTCAAATATCTGCCAGAGCTCAAGTCCTTGCTCTGGGGGCTGTGTTCACAGGAGAGACTGCCCCGACCAGGACCAGTAGTCACCAAAGGGCAATATGGAGAGCCTTGATGGGGCCTGGAAATACATTGCCTCAGTGAAAAACATAGCAGACCTTAGCTGTACATTACCCTGACAGTAGCAACTGGAGACAACCTGGCTCAAATAAAGCTATGTTTACCCTGTGCTGGAGTTTCACATCTTTCTGGGGCTGAATCCCTGGAGTGAGCCCATCACCCTGGTCACAAGAAGACATTTTGCTTTTTGAGTACCTTTTCACTCTTCAAGTACATACTGGCAGGAACAGTGTGTACACGCCGAAGATAGAGCCAGCAGTTGTGATAATAGCAATAAGCGTGGGCAAAACACTTTTCTGTTTACAAGACCCTTTCTCATTTATATATGTCCTCAGTGGAGAGAGTAGGAGATAAATTGTGGTTGAGGATGGGGTGTGATAAAGATACGTCCCATCTCCCTTCTATCTTGTATGACCAAATTCCAGTTTCACAATCCAAGTTCTAGTATTCCATGTACAAAATAGTTATGTGCAAAGCTAGTTGGCCAAGAGCCATGGTCAGCAAACTGCTGCTCGTGAGCCACATGCAGCTCTTTGGCCCCTTGAGTGTGGCTCTTCCACAAAATAGCACGTGTGGCCAAAACCGGTTTGGCTCAGTGGATAGAGTGTCGGCCTGCGGACTGAGGGGTCGCAGGTTCGATTCCGGTCAAGGGCATGTGCCTTGGTTGCGGGCACATCCCCAGCGGGAGATGTGCAGGAGGCAGCTGGTCGATGTTTCTCTCTCATCGATGTTTCTGGCTCTCTATCTCTCTCCCTTCCTCTCTGTGAAAAATCAATAAAATATATATTTAAAAAAAAAATAGCACGTGTGGGCGCGTACATGCAGTGCGATTGAAACTTCGTGGCCCATGCGCAGAAGTCGGTATTTTGTGGAAGAGCCACACTCAAGGGGTCAAAGAGCCGCATGTGGCTCGCGAGCCATAGTTTGCTGAGCCGCAGTTTGCCGACCACTGGCCTAGAGCAATACAACATCTTGGGATCTCCAGTTCTAGAGACACATTATCCAGTAGAGTAGCCATTAGCCAGCCACACATGGCCATGGAGCACTTGAAGTGGGCTAGTCTGAATTGAGATGTGCTGGACCTGTAAGATACATGATAGAGTTTAAAGACAGTATAAAAACGAATTTAAAATATCTCCTTAAGAATTTTCATATTGATTTCATTTTGAAATAATATTTTAGATATATTGAATTGGATAATAGATATTATGAACATTCGTCTCACCTCTTTCTCTTTGCATTTTAAAATGTGGCTACTAGACTATTGAAAGTTACATATGTGGCTGGAATTATATTTCTATTGGACGGTGTTGCTCCAAAGGCCCATCCGGGAATGAGCTAGTTTGAACCTCCTTAACCCTCGTTAATGGTGACATGGACATGCCTCTCCCCAGAAAGACAGTGTTGGGAATCACTCTAAGAGAATCCAGGAAACAGATGAGATTTGTCCAGATGAATGTCTTGTTGCTCCCTTTCCCCAGCCCCAGGGTCAAATTAGAAAGCTCCTGGGGGTGTCTCTGCCCAGAAAAAAATGCTGCAGAAGAGATTTTAAAGTCTCCAGCCAGTGTGGCTCAGGGGTTGAGCATAGACCTATGAACCAGGAGGCCATGGTTCTATTCCCGGTCAGGGCACATGCCTAGGTTGTGGGCTCAATCCCCAGTAGGGGGTGTGCAGGAGGCAGCCTATCAATGATTCTCTCTCATCATTGATGCTTCTCTCTCTTTTTCCCTTCCTCTCTGAAATCAATAAAAATATTTTTAAAATAAACAAATAAATAAAGACTCCCATGCCTTGAAAACAAGTGAAAATCCAGTAGTGGCCCCGGGTCTGAGGCCTGGGTGGGCAGCAACGGCAGGCCAGGACCGCGGTCACCAGGACACCCAGGAATTGCTCTCTAATTCAATGTACCCACCTAAGACACATGCAACCAGGAAAACTAGAAAAGAGCCTTCCTCTCATCAGCTTCACGCTGTGACAAGTGCTTCAGCCAGCTCAGATGAGGTCATTCACAAAGGCGTCCTTGGCACTGGATTCTGTTTAATTCCATGGCCTGACGCTTCTTCCACAAACTGGGCTTCCTGTTTCTATCTTCACCCCAGCTGGAGAAGGCTTTTTAAAACCCAAGTTGGGTCGTGTACCAACTCCCTCTACTCAGAACCTGTGGCTCCTGCTTAGCCTCAGAATAAAAGCCAAAAGCTCTCACAGTGTCCTGTGGACCCACAGCACCTCCCTGAAGTCACCTCCTACTCCCCTCCCTCGCTCACTCGCCTGCTGGCTCCCCAGCTCTGACCTTTCCCTTCTCTCATATGTCTGCATGGTTAGCTGCCTCATCTCCTCTAGGCTTTGCTCAGATTTCATTTCTGTAGCAAGGCCTCCCTGACCACTCATTTAAAATTGCAACATGCGCCCCTCCCTTTCTAATCTTCCTTACCTTTCTCTTTTTTCCCTCTTCATAGCCCTTATCTATCCACCATAAACTATAAAACTTACTTATTCATGTAATTGTTTACTATCTATCTCTCTCCACTGGGATATAAGTATTGCAAGAGTAGAATCAATCTCTCTCTCTCTCTCTCTCTCTCTCTCTCTCTCTCTATCTATCTATCTTTGTGTGTGTGTGTGTGTGTGTGTATTGATGCATCCCAAGTAACTGGAATAGTGGTAGGTATTCAGTAAGTTTTTTTTTTTAACATAAAGGAAGTTATATAATGTTCATTATCCTTTTTATTCCTGTCATTATCTTTTCAGTGCAAACCCATGTCACCTGGTGCTGAGAAGACCCCAGTGGTATCCCAGCCCATCTCTCTGGCATGTCAGCCTTTTCTGGTCCCATCCAACCTTCTCCTTCCATCCCTTCCTTAACAAATCCCCTGGATAGTTGCCAACAGCCAGAGTCCACTAGTGATATAAAACCTTTGGCAAATGCTTAAGTACGAATACTTTATGCTGGAATTCACTAATGCGTCTCTGAGGTGTGGCTGCTTTGCTACAGAAATTTAGTTTGAAAACTGTAGGTAATAGAGAATCATTGAAACCTTTTTTTGTAAGAGAAAGTTGTGATAAAAGTGGTGCTTAACTATTCATTCTTTTTTATTCTTCAAGGCAATGTTCTAGAATCACATTTTCGCCCACTTGGCAGGAATGCCTTCATTGAGTTACAATTTGATTGTAAATATGAAGCCCTTCACTAAAGAGCTGTACAAGGATCAACTATCTGGACAGCTTCTCTGTGTCTTTTACAACGTTTCCTGTTTGGTCACTGATGAGCTAATTAAAGACCTACATGATTCTTCCCACCTTAAGAATGTTAATAGAAGAAAAAAGTTGTTTTGTTTTGTTTTTGTGCTTCTGTAAATGAATTTGATTTCTTCTGGCAGGGAATGGCAACAATGAAATCTAATATATTTCTCTTTTTTTCTTTAATTGTCAGAAAAGCTTAATTTATGGCTGTATTATGATAGTAGTTAATTTACTACTTATATCTTGTAACTTTTGGGAAATGGAGAACTAAGCTCTACTGCCCAGAAGGAGGTGTATCAAAGAATTTGTGGATATATGTTTAAACAACACCACTTACCCCAAGTCAGAGAGGGGATGCAATTTGTCCAGGTCAATTCATGACTTCCTGTGAGAGTTCATTCTCTGCCTTTTCTTGGTTTCTTTGCTCATTCATCACAGATTGGTGTAATCTGTTTTCTTAGTCAGATGTTAGAAGCCTGTGCTTTTACTATATTATGCAGGTAAATAAGACCAAAAACAAAACTACCTTGGAAACGAAGCTGCATCACACTTCTCTTGCCATGACTCCTTTGATTAATGACCTAAATGCACCGTCACTTTGGTCAGGGTATTGATTTATCAAGGAAGAGGGTGTTATTGAAAAGGAGTGAGTCAGATCATCCACACAGGGAGATGCTCTTAACACGTTAGGAGCAAGGTGTTAGGGGGGTGGGAAGAGGGGAGTGAAGTAGCTGACAATGAGTTAGAGAAGAACAAAAGACTTTTCTACGTTTAAAACACAGAAAGGAAAAATTACAGTCTGCAATCCGCTCAGTTCACCCAGACTATTGAAAATGGGCTAAAGCCAAGGAGTCCCCACTGGGCCATGTCCTTTTGAAATAAATCCCAGCCGCACTCTTTACAAGTCCAGGCCTGGGCTCCCAGACTTGCACTGATTTTGATGATGCCAAGCATCCTCATTTCCCACGGTTGCCAAATTACCAAAAAATGGTGACTTTCAAGAACAGAGATGTATTTGGAAGTCCGAAATCAAGCCAACCTCTTTTGAAGGTTCTTTGCGTGTGAATTATTAGTGTGAATGGCTGTGAAATACCATCCCTGCTACCTTGGATTTAAGAGTACTCAAACCAATAATATAAATAGTATTCCAAAGAAACTCAAGTTGCAGTTGTTTAAATGAAAGGCCAGAAAAAAACCCCTACTATGTATTTGTGGGATAACTGTCTCCTTGAACTCTGTGGAGTAATATATTTATTTAGCTTCTTTCAGAGGTCGGCACGCATATTACACTAAGGGTGAAGAGAGGGAATCATGGTCTGGAATCAGGGGAACAAGCCAACCCTGAGAAGGTCAATGCACTCCCGGGTATGTTTAAAATGTGGTCCTGTTTTCTTCTAGAAAACATACTGTGGCAAGCCGGCCATGGCATACTCAGCCCCACGTTGGGCGTCATATGTGGCAAGCCAGCTCAACCAGGTTTGGTGAGCCTGAGAGGGGGTGGTGAAGGATTGAGAAAAGACAGACAAGAGAATGAAAGCTGGGTCTGGGTGGGACGCTGTCCTCTCTGATGGCGAGCTAGCAACAGCACCATGGCCTGTAAGCCGTCTCTTTATTTTATAGCCAGATTCCACCAGGCAAAGTAAGGGCATGGTTACAACATTCTCCTGGCTTTCGAATCTACTTAATTACATGCACCTGATCAAGCTTTGTTTACTTGCTGCACCTCCTGCAGCCCGTATCCCTTAGCCATGTTGGACCACAGGTTCAGACCATAGGTTCAAACTTACAGTTATAGCGTTTGGCTATAATTGTGCTGGGAGGGCTTTGCCCTCCAAGCTGGGACTTGCACGTGGCCATGAGAGGACTGTGCCCTCTCATTAGTCCGAGGCTTGAACCTGTCCAAACATTGTAGTCACTCTCCACAACATACATTTCAGGACCAGCCTCTGTTTGAGCAGTTGATAGAATGTGTCCCCCATTCAAGTTCCACAGAGCAATGCAGATGTATTTTTGTCAATAGGGTTTTTTTCAATAAAGGGATTCTAGAAGGCATTCTTTCCAGTGAAGCCAGGTGAGTCATGATGATGGGCAACACTTGTCTTGTGGATGGATGTCAACAGGGACAGGCAGTGGCTGATGACCAGGCACCCCTTCCAATATCTTGACATTCCATAAGTTCCCTCATAGATGCAACCACTGACCTGGATGACTTACTCTGAACTGATCAAAATTAAGTTTCCTGCCACAAAGTTGAATTAAGTTTAGTTAGAGGAAAGTTGCATTTCTGTGCACCTGGGCTTATGGACTGATTTTTATACTCGGTACATACATGTAGATAAGTATAAACCATTTTTTTCCTGATTTTTGTAGTGATATATACTCTTTATAAAAATGTTTCCTGCTTTAATTGTCATCATGCTTTTTTTGGGAAAAATGACCTCATATTTCTATAGAACTTTATCATTTAAAAGGTATTTCTCATATTTAATATCTCATTTAAATTTTTTTAAGTCCTTACCCAAGGGTATTTTCCCATTGATTTTTAGAGAGAGTGGAAGAGAGAGAGAAAGACAGAGAGAAACATTGATGTGAGATGAACACATTGATTGGTTGCCTCCTGCACGCACTCCGACCAGGGCCCAGGCCTGGGAGGAGCCCGCAACCCAGGCATGTGCCCTTGACAGGAATTGAACACGGGACCCTTCGGTCCACAGGTCTATGCTCTATTCACTGAGCCAAACTGACTAGGGTTCATTTCACTCTTATGACAACTTTGTTAGATAGAAATCTAGCCCCATATTACAGGTGAGGAAACAGACCTATGAAGTGAGTATAAATTCTCTGGAATCACCCACTACAAATGGGCAAAGTTAGGTTCAGTTTCTTTCTTTCTTTCTTTCTTTCTTTCTTTCTTTCTTTCTTTCTTTCTTTCTTTCTTTCTTTCTTTCTTTCTTTCTTCTTTCTTTCTTTCTTTCTTTCTTTCTTTCTTTCTTTCTTTCTTTCTTTCTTTCTTTCTTTCTTTCTCCTCTTTCTTTTCCTTCCTTCCTTCCTTCCTTCCTTCCTTCCTTCCTTCCTTCCTTCCTTCCTTTTCTTTAGGTTCAGCTTCCTTCTTTATTATAGCTTTGTGAAATAGCCTCTATTTCACAGGGCAGCTTATGTCTGTCTTAGTAAAATTAAGACAATTGATAGGAAAGAGCTTTGGGACTATAAAAGGAATCCCAGACGTTACTCTCTTTTTGGCACTGGTACTCTCCAAATTTGAAGTTGAGATTTTTTTCTCTCCTCTAAAACAACTGATATGTGTCAATTCTTTAATATTATTCCCCTTCGCTTTTTTGCTTCGGGCCCTTTGCCCATTTCTCCTCTTCAAGAGCTCATTCACCAAGAGATATCAGGTAACAAGAGGATTGATGAGAGGTCAAAAGGCCACATCTGGGTCAATGAGCAGAGATCAGGAGATACCATTTTCCTATACAGGAATTTTAAACTTATTTATGTCCCCTGTCTGAGTGGTAAAACCTCATGTTTATCATTGGGACTCAGATGAGGCTTCATTCATTTATTCAATCATGTGTAATATACATTTATTTATTGAGCACTTACTTTGTGCCAGGCACTGTTTTGATGAGGGGCATTTAAAAATGGATAGAACATTAATCCTGTCTCTACTGAGTTAATATATAGTCACAAAAAAGAAAATATAATCACATTATAGGTAGGGTAATGGAGGTTGACCATCGGTACCACAGGTCTTTATTTGAATCTATGCCAAGTATTTCTAGCACCTTTGTGATCACGAGCATCATCAGTTGCATAGGAAAGTAGTTAGTATTGGCCTACACAGGTGGAAAGGTCTTCAGCAGGAAGGCACATCTGACTGGACCTTGAGTTTTTCAGGCAGCTGACAGAATGGTGTACTATTTGCCTTTCTTGGTGGCAAATATCAAGCTGGGGAACAAGAGTTGCTTTCTCTGGAGTCTTTTTTTTTAAAATTTAATTGATTCAGAGAGGAAGGGAGAAGGAGAGAGGGAGAGAGGGAGAGAGAGAGAAACATCAATGATGAGAGAGAATCATTGATTGGCTGCCTCCTGCATGCCCCCACTGGGGATCAAGCTCGAAACCCGGTCATGTGCCCTGACCAGGAATCGGACATTACTTCCTGGTTTATAGATCAATGCTCAACCACAGAGCCATGCCAGTCGGGCCGGAGTCTTTGTTTATAGGGTTAGTTCAGACTTGACTCTCCTGCTTTTGGAAGCAATGGGTGTAGAATATGAAAGCAATTGTCTAGAGACTTGCAATGAGATTTCCCCTGATCAATGAAAGAGTTACATAGTGAAATGCTAAACACCCAAAGTGTTTTAACTCAGGGCCCTTAATTTTAGTGGCACTGATTGAGTAGAGCTGCTCAAAGGCCAATTACAATGTTTTTCTTTAAGGACAATCAATCCTATTTGGCTGATATTAAATGGAGGATCATATTTTTCATGTTAGAAAGAAATAAGAAGAAATAATCAGGTAAAATAAATGGAGTGAACTATTATTATCATGTCAAGGGGTACCATCTTCTGGAGTCAAATGCATGCATAAACCCGGTCTGTCTGTTGTCATCACCTACAGGCTTTATTGCTTTCACACACCTGAATAGCAGGGATTGCCTGCCCACAATGTCTCATTATCCAGCAAGACTAGGCCTGACATTTGGCCAGTGTTTACACAGAATCGCTGTGACTCCAATTCTATGGCGCCCCTATAGTATGGCAGTGCAGTGGCCTGACAACTGAGACCACTGGTCACGCTTTTTAATTTTTTATAATGGACTCTTGGCCTTGTCATCCTCATAGATGGGGCTAAAAATGGATACGCCTTCAGTCCCCTGAAATTCCAGGTCCCAGGCACGCACCAGAGTTTAAAATGACTGCAACCTATCAAGACCTTCGCTGAGAAAAATGGTCTACCTGAAAGCAATAGAAGAGGCATATTCTCCCTCTAGGACCAAACCCTGTAGGATCCACATATAAGATGTCAAAAATAGTCATCATGATGGTGCTGAAAAACGTCTTTGACAACTCAGCACTATTTTCTCCTCTCTGAGCTCTCCCCTGTAGTGAAAAAGTTGCAAGACCAGAAACTATATTCTCAAACCCCCCTAGAGGATTGGTGTGGATTCCACCAGAGCACAAGTGTGCCAAGTGTAAAGTTGGAAGGAAGAAGAAAAGTCAAAGCTATGTTATTGCCTCTCAGGTAGTGGCAGAGAATCGTGGGCTTTAAGACACAGGAACCGTTATAGTGGCTTCCAGGCATTTTGCTGGGAACCATCTACCTTGGTACTGGAGACACTAGGCAAAATTTCCTATGGTTCTGGCATCTCTCTGGGTCCCAAACAGATAGAAGCAAACACAGGAGTTAATGCATTTTCTGTTCCTTCTTCTGGGGATGCACTTTCCTTGGATGCCCACATAGTTCACAAGTTTACTTCTTTAGGCTTCTGCTCAAATGTCGCTTATTGGTGAGGTCTTCTCTGACCACGCTATAAAGCACACCACGTACTATTATCCACACACCTCTTTATTCTCCTTCACAGTTAATATTCAATTGTTATTGTTATTATGTGTTTATTCATTGCTCTTCCATAGGAAAGTCAGCTCTGGGACAGCAAGGACTTGTTTTTGTCCACTGCTGTGTCCTCAGCACCTAGAACAGTGCCTGGGACAGTAAAGGTGCTCAATAAATATTTTTTGAATAAAGAAATAACTGTTGACAACATCTATACTAATAAACGTCTAGGTCAGTGGTTCTCAACCTTCTGGCCCTTTAAATACAGTTCCTCATGTTGTGACCCAACCATAAAATTATTTTCATTGCTACTTCATAACTGTAATGTTGCTACTGTTATGAATCATAATGTAAATATCATATGCAGGATGGTCTTAGGCGACTCCTGTGAAAGGGTCATTCGACCGCCAGAAGGATCGCCGGTCTAGGTGGCTGCCACAAGGTGGCCTCCAAATGATGGCCGCACTCACAGTGGAGGCGGCCTGGCGGCCATTCCGTGGTGAGGCCTGAGAGTCCCATAGCTCCATGCAGTTCAGAGAAGGCCTGTCCCAACGTCTCCACTGCCTCACCCAGAGGAGGTGGGTCCTGGTGGAAGAGGCAGGTTGCAGCAAGGGAGGGCAGTTGGGGGTGATTGGGCAGGCAGGGGAGCAGTTAGGGGGCATTCAGGCAGGCAGGCAAGCGGTTAGGAGCCAGCGGTCCCAGATTGAGAGAGGGATGACCGGCAGTCAGACATCCCCTGAGGGGTCCCAAATGGGAGAGGGTGCAGGCCAGGCTGAGGGACACCCCTGCCCTGTGCACAGTTTCATGCACCGGGCCTCTAGTGAATATATAACAAAGTGAATAAAACTAAGACTAAGAATAAGAATAATAGCTGCCTTAGTCTGTTTGGGCTTTTGTAACAAAATACCACACACTGGGTAGCTCTTAAACAACAGAAATGTATTGTTCACAGTTTTGGAGACTAGAAAGTCCAAGAAGAAGGTTGACACCATGGTCTCCTGATGAGGGTCTTCTTCCTGGTTCAAAGCTAGCACCTTCCTGCTGTGTCCTCCCAAAAGCTCTTCCTACCAACACCACCACATTGGGCATTAGGATTTCAGCCTATAAATTTTGGGGGTTCCCAAACATTCAGATCATAGTATTCTCTTCTGAGCCCTCCCAAGAATCATCCTTAAGAGTCCATTCATAACAATGTATAACAAAGTACTCACTACTACTACTACTACTACTACTACTATTACTACTACTAGCTGACTTCTGTGAACAGTTCTATATGATAGGACAAAATCCTATTTTGCACTAGTAGTTTGGTGGCCAGAAGAGAGACTTCTCTTTTCTAGATAAGAAGAAGGAGACATGCAGTGCAGGGTGCTGCAGCAGTCATTCTGCCAACAGCAGCAGAATCAGCTCAAGGATAAAGCCAATAGGATGAAAGGTAAAGGAGAGAGGGAAAGAACTTGGGCCTGTGATGACATCACTGTGCTGCTGGACCAAACCTCACCTGAAGCTCATCCTACCTCTTTCAGTTATAAAAACCACAAATTCCTTGATTGTTTAATCCAGCTTGAGGGGTTTTGTTGTTATTCTTTGTAACTAAAACCAGCTTAATTAATCCAGGTAGATACTATTTAACAGCTGTGTGATATTAAAGGAAATATGGAATCTCTCTGCTTCTTTCCCTCATCTGATGACTGAGAATGATGCTAGTACTTAGTTCTGGATTTGTTGTGCAAATAAAGAGATCGTGTAGATAAAATACCAAGTACACATAGTAAGAAATCTATCCACACTAATATTATTTCAAGAAGTTTACAATAAAAGGAAGAATGAGGACTGTAATTGTGCTAGGTCAGATATGTGACACCTGATCATATTTACTCTCATGACAACCTTTAGATACCTCTGTTACCACACATATGTACTTGGATGTTTTGTTTACATGTCAACTTCCTAAACTTTACTATGAGCTTTTAGAATCTAGACTGCAAGACAATGTCATAGTATTCTTTGCACCCATCCCAGTGCCCAGCTAGTGTCAGGCATCTAGCATGTGCTTAATTGAAGTCTGTTTAATTAAAGAACCAAGATATGAGAAAGGATCTTAAAGAAGGAGAAAGATAGAGAGGCAAGTGTTAGAGAAAAACTATTCCTGATGAAATAGGTTTCAGGAGTGTCTAGGAAGGGTGGGGACCAGAGCACACAGGGAGGGGGAAGGTTAATAATAAGTGGGATCTGATTTCTGCTCCCAAATGACTGTCATCACATTTCTTTTAGGGTCACACACATAGCCAGACACTATTTCCCAGTGATTATTACTAAGACAAGGCCTGGGAAAGACATTTGCAACAGAAAGAAAAATAACCATGAACTTTCCTTCAAAATGGCTGGGACCAGGATCTGTGTTTATGTTCTATATTAAACTGAGTATGAATTTTAAAGAGAGAATGATAAATTTTCACACAATATTAATCTTTACGACATAATGTTGCAGAATTGAACAGCTCTAACAGAAATGAGTTGCTGAGTTCTCCAGTTATATAAATGATAATTGTAGTAAATATCTTGATACTATCTAATAGTATTTTTAGAAATATTTCATTTATTCTCCATCAAAAGTTATGTTGGGGCTAACAAAGCGTGTGTTGTTACTTCCTTTTAAACATGGATTAGTCATGGACTAAATCGTTGGGAGTAAACCAAATTCAACGATACTATTGTTTGCGCCTTAAGCAGCAGCAATAATGTTCCAGGCACAGGGCTTGCCCTGTGGACACAGAGATAAATGAGTCATGAGCCCTATCCTCATAGAAATTACATGTTTTATAATCCCAAGCCCAACTAATTGCAATTTGTCCGTAGTCACGTTCAAGGAGGAAGAAGACAAATAAGAAAATGAGGTCATCTTGAGGATTCCACATTTTTTATAGCAGCAGGAACATCTCCTGGGGGCTAGTCCAGCTTGAGCCCAGTCTTCCACACAGCAACTGACACTTTCCATGTCTGTATTGGCCCAGTGCACCCATATAATCCCTTTGGGTTGCGCTGGTGAGCACATGCCCCCTCCCCTAGGAGATTCGAAATGTGAGTACAGTGGGGCCTTGACTTATGAGTGTTCCAACTAAGGAGTTTTTTGAGATACCAGCTGTCTCTCGGCCAATGTTTTGCATTAAGTTGACAGAGTAATTTGAGTTAATGAGCTCCTTAACAAGCTCCTTAACGAGCTCGGTCTCGGTAGGAATTAAACTCGTAAGTCAAGGCCCCACTGTATAAACAATAAGCACCTGTGGACCTCTCTCGGTAGTCAGGTGTCTGAAACGGCCCAGGAGTTATCTCAGCATCCTTGTTTCTGTGCGTTGGGGGACCTGTTTCTGACTCGGACTCTGTGCAGGAAGGGGCTTGTGTTGCCAGAGGGAATTTATATGCTCTTTTCCAAGGTCTCCCACAACTGCTCTCTTACTCCTCTCTACCCCCTCAACTGCTGGTGAGAAAACTGCAGATGAGAAAGCTCCCGTTAGAGAACAAAGCTGCAGCATGATGCCTGGCCAGCATGGATGGAAGGAGGCAAAACTTTCTAGGCTGTATATCTGCGAATGAAGACCTAGAAATCAAAGATGTGCCTTAAGTACAAACTTTTGGGCAAACGTGTCAGTGAAGCCCAAGACTCTGTGGAAAGATCCCAGAAGCAGCAGCAGATATCACAGCACCAGGGCTGCACATGTGGCTGGAGTACAGGATTCCTGGAGGGAGATGAACACTGCCCCAGATAAACTGGTCATCACCAATTTCCTGATAATTATAGAGTGCTTCATTTATTCAATGTGAACTATATGTCAGGTGCTCTGTTAGTGCCCTACATGCTCCATCGCTACTTATTCTAATTTGACCCAAGACAATCCTTTGAGAGCACTACTGTTCATATCTTAATTGTTTCGACAAAGATAGTGAGACTCAGAGAAGTTAAGTAATTGCCCAGATTTCATGGCCAGAACTCAAACACATGTCTGTCTGACTGATTGTGTTTATAACCACTGTGCTCTACTGCTTCCAGGGAGAAACAGGAAACTGATTGCAGAATCCATTGTGGATCTTTTATGATCTGTTGTGTGCATTTATAGTGTGCTCTATGTAGTTGCAAGTCATACAATATGGTTTTTATTCCATAGGGTGCATTCAGCCAACCACAAAAAAAGCCCCTTGTCCTTCCATAAAATCTAACTGCAAAACAATATCTGCAACACTCCTGGAGATAAAAGACAAACATAAAAATTTCAGCAAATAACTGGAAACCATAAAAAATGGGACATTGCTTATTTGCAAGAGTATCAACTAGAAATGCTATAACTGAAAGATGCAATAACAAAAGTTAAGGACCTAAAGGTTTGATTTAGCAGCAGTGAAAGAATGAAAAACAGAATAATGATTCAATATATATAGGTTTAGCGTGTATTTGAGTCCCAGAAGGAGAGAGGAGGAAGAAAAGGCAAAATTGTCAATTATTTCATTGATGCGGAGATACTTATTTTTTTCATGTTATTTTTCTAAAATCAGGATATCTTACAATTGATGGTTTCTTATTTTTCTAAAGCTGGTTAGCAGTTATCAATTCTCCTTGTCTATGCATATGAATAATAAAAGTGCAAACATCCAAACTTTCAGAATGGGGACCAGCTGCTTGGAGGACAATTTCAGAGACAATAGTGGAGCATTCTTTTCAATGGCTAGGATGCAAATGGTTATGAGGGGTGAAGAATTTTAATCAGATAACTTTAACAATATGTTTCCAAAGAGAAGAGGGTAGTAGGCTATTTCTACATAATTTCAAAGCCAAATTAAGACCCCACCACTCATGGATTTTAGTTTATTTATGGAATCTTTGAGGAAATGCTGTAATTTAGTAGCTGGAAGTGATTCAGAACACTCATTCATTGGGAGAAGTTTTAAGAATACCTGTAAAGGTAATATATATATATATATTGTATATATATACAATATATATATAATGTATATTAGAGGCCCAATGCACGAAATTCGTGCAAGGGGCTCGGCCCTCACAGCCCCAGCTTTGTCCAAAAGGTCGTTCGGCTGTCCGGTCTAATAACCACAGTACCTCAGTTTCTCAATTCTGATTGAGATTATACTGGGTAATTAGAGATAATACTAGTTTCACCTGATTCCTACAGATAAAAATAAAATATTTCATTTATATATAAAAGTGTGATTTTTTTCTTTCTTCTATGAGTTAATAGACTTGGGAAAATGAAGCTATAATACAAGACCTAGACTTTTAAATTAAAAGGGTAAACATACATAGGATTTATAAATTATCTAATGCATAGCATACGTTTCAATCCAGCAAAAGAAATGAATTCTTTACTTTTAGCTAAAAATATCCTGTAAAAAATTACAGTTATAACTCTAGGTGGTTACTTAATCATCTTGACAGTATAGGAAGAAAGTCCATGATTTTAACATGTGACATTTAAAAAATTTCAACAAAAGTTTTTATTTAAAAAAATATATCACTATTTAGGGCTAAAATGAGAGCCTGAGAATGGCATAGCCACATATCCCTCTGCCCACACAGAGGGGAAAAATGGCATATACCTCTCAAATATATGACTCACTCACTACCTGAGAGATATAGAACATATGACCCAAGCCACCCTGGAGAAGTCAGAACATATTTTAAAAGATAATTGTAAGAAATAAATCACTTTTTAAAATTGCTGATTAAAAAATATTCACTGTGCCATTTGTACAGCTTTGGAATTGTATTCCTCTTTGCTTCCCTCTGGGAAATGCCAAACATGAGCCATGATAGGAACTCTCACTGAATTTTTGAAACACAGGAAAACATAGGGCCAGGTACAGTGTTAGATGTTGGGGTACAGTGATGAACAAAAGCAACATGATCTTGGATATCCTGGAGTTTATAATCTTGTTGCCATGACTATCACATGCTTAAAATGTAATGGAACATGAAATACTGATTTCTTCTTTTTTAAGTGAAATAATTTATTTCCTGTTTTTCACACTCTAAATAGATATAGCTCACCCCCAAATGCAAGCTTATTTACAAATAAGCCAATAGGTTCTGCCCAACATTTATGGCTATACAAACCTAATAGGCTACGGGCTCTGATTTTAGTAAAGTAAAATAAATATAAATGACATTTCTGAATGAACCTTAGGTATACAAAGCAATTTTACAATGTCAAATCTAAGGTTTCAATGTGTGATTACCTCATAAATAATTACAATGGGTATTTTTGTACTCACCTTTTTGTTTTCATCTAAGGTACAGGTGGTTTCATGTTTGCATCAATAATTTCTTTTCATTTATTTTGCCATTTCAACTGTTATAAATGTTTATTACTGTTTACCTGGGGAAGGCTGCCTGGCCCTTTCAGACATAGACATGTTTTAATATAAAATGTGTATTGATGATACAACTGTAAAAGTCTGGAGAATTATTTAGGAACTCATCCCCTCACCCCAACAGTTTTTTTCCTAATGACACTTCTAATTGAAAAATACTCTAAATCCAAGCCCCTTGCACTGCTGAGTCATGTTAAGTTGTGCAGTATTAGGATACATTCCTTTTGGCATTGGATAATGTAATAGACTGCAAAGTCTTTAATTTTCAGGTATGTTTCAGATATGGACACACTTCAAGGTATCACAAAACTGTCCATAATTCAGAATATATATTGCAAACGTGTTCTGTACATAGCCTTTGTGATGGTCATTAAAAGGTAAACATTTATAACATTCACTGTACTGAGCACGCACTTCTTATTCAAATGTTAAAAATTATTGGCATCCATTTGAAGAACTCAAGTATCTAAAATTTTTGCACCAGCAACTATCTGGAATATGCCTTGAAGCAACTTCTGTTTACAGACAAAGTCTGTAAGATCTCCAAATACCACTGTGATGTGTTTACAGTTTATAAAGGAATTAAATATCAAGTCCTTTTGGGTGTGTATTTCTAAATGAGCATTAAATGAATTGGGGAAAAAAGTAAAAAAAAAATATATCTAGTACATGCCAAACAAATGATGGCATTCCTCTTCCCTTTGCAGCTCACTTTTGGCTGATAAGGGACTTACTCTAATGGTCATTCCTGGGAATTAGTTTAATTTTGTAAATGGATTTCACCTGGAAATGTCATTTCTATGCAATCAACTGTATCATCTTGGGCCTATGAGCAATGATGCTAAACTACTGACAGATGGAGAATTTTGAAATGAGTTCCAACTAATTCTGACAGCCATCACTTCCCACCACCCTTAGTTAAAAATTAACTGCCAATAGTGGGAAAGAAAGATGATGAAACCGACCCAATACCTACTAAAGATGTTTAATATCACGAATTTTCATCCATCATTTCTTTTTTGGGAGGGAGAATGAGTCGAACTAGGGAGTTATAATGACTACTAAATAAAACCAAAAGTTCATTAGACTATACCTCCTACAAAATTAAACTCATAGTCATGAGGAAGCAGACTCTCAGGGAAAATTACTGTTACAGGAATTGAAAGTATTGTGTCGGTCTAAAACAGTGGTTCTCAACCTTGGCTGCACATTAGAATCACCTGGGAATCTTTTTAAAATCCTGATTTCTGGGCCTCATCCTTCGGAAATTCTGTTTCTTTGCTACTAATGTTGTGGCCCCACCCCATAACAAAGAAACAGAATTTTGGAGGATGAGGCCCAGAAATCAGGATTTTAAAAAGATTCCCAGGTGATTCAAATGTGCAGTCAAGGTTGAGAACCACTGCTATTAGAGCTTTGAAGGCAAGATGATAGACCTTGGACCTCAGTAGTATAGTGCTCAATTACTTGAATGATTTGTGCTCTAGTGGGAAAGTCTCAGGTGGCTTTATCAAATCAACTACCAAATGAATGACTTTGGCAGAAGCATTAGCTTGCACTTAAACACTGATTTTTAGAAAAATCCACATGAAAGATGGCTAAACTACATGGGCCTATCCTATATAATAAAGAGCTAATATGCTAATTAGACCAAACAGCAGAACGACCATCTGGACAACCTTTCAGCGAAGCCGGACAAATTTTGTGCATCAGGCCTCTAGTGTTACTATAATTACTGATGGATGTTCTACTTTTTTTCCTTCATTCATATCTCTTTTTGATAGCTTTTGTCTCCTGGCTTTGCTGCTAGTGTACCAGTGACAGCTAGGCAAGCTCTGTTGATTCTAATTCTTGGCCTTTTTTTAAAAAAAGCATATTAGGAAAAGATGAAAGAATGTTTATGAGGGAAAACTGGTGGAATTTTATAAGATAAACTAGAGGCCCTGTGCACAAATTCATGCACGGGTGGGGTCCCTCAGCTTGGCCAGCAATAGGGGCTGATCGGAGCTGCGGGAGGTTGGCTGGGGGGAGGGACCATCGGAGGTTGCCTGGCAGTGGGTGGCAAGGGGCCGTGGGAGGTTGGCTGTGGGAGTGCACTGACCACCAGGGGGCATCTCCTGCATTGAGCATCTGTCCGCTGGTGGTCAGTGCACTTCATAACGACTGGTCATTTGTTCGGTCGTTTGGTTGCTCGGGCTCTTATATATAGACTAGAGGCCTGGTGCACAAAATTTGTGCACTTGGGGGTCCCCTCAGCCCAGCCTGTGCCCTCTCACAGTCCAGGAGCCCCCGGGGAGCGGCCCTAAGCCGTCAGTCGGAAATCTTTAGCGCTGCCGTGGAGGTGGGAGAGGCTATTGACACTGCTGCTGTGTTCGCTAGCCAGCCGTGAGCCCAGCTCAGGGCTTCTGGTTGAGCTGTGGGAGTGCACTGACCACCATGGGGCAGCTCCTGTGTAGAGCATCTGGCCTCTGGTGGTCAGTGTGCATCATAGCAACCAGTCGTTCCGATGTTCAGTCGATTTGCATATTAGCCTTTTATTATAGATGAAGAAGAGCAATATAAAAATTGTTCATTTCAATATTTTTAAAAAATCATAAAAAATGTGCCACACTGATCATTATAATAGAAGTGGGTGTGTTTGAACTGAAGATGGACACTTGAGGATTGGTTTTCAGAAGATGCAATCCAGTGGAATTAATTGGATAACATAGTTATGGGTCACCTGTGTATGGGGAGTGATTTCATTCAGAAACTCAGAGGACCATGTTTGAAGTTTTGGTATATATTGTGGGAGAGGAGAAATTTTCCACTTTCCCCTTAGTTCTTCTGGATGGTCAAATAATTTAAATGACATAAAACAGATTAACAAAAGAAAATAACCAAATTTAATTATGTATGTACTTACAGGGATTCCATAACAATATGAGGCCTGAGTACTAATCAGGCAATTATGCCTCTATGCTGTCACCACACTGTTGTGTCTATGGGTCATGCGTATGTTTTTTGGGTAATCCCTTCACCTTCTTTCACCTAGTCTCTCCCTCCCACCTCCCCTCTGACTCCTCAGTCTGCTCCTTATATCCATGCCTGTTTCTATCTTGTTTGTCATTTCATTTTGTTCATTATTCCACATATAAGTGATATCATATGGTATTTGTCTTTCTCCGACTGGCTTATTTCACTTGGCATAATAATCTCCAAGTCCATCTTTGCTGTCTCAGAAGGTAAGATTTCCCTGTTTGTTTGTTTTACAGCTGTGCATTATTCCATTGTGCAAATGTACCACAGCTTTTATATCCACTCATATACTGATAGACACTTGGGCTATTTCCAGATCTTGGCTATTGTAAATAGCATTGGTATGAACATAGGGGTGCAAGTACTTTCTGATTGGTGCTTTGTGATTCTTAGGATATATTCCCAGGAGTGCGATTGCTGGATCATAAGATGGTTCCATTTTAAATTTTTTTGAGAAGACTCCATACTGTTTTCCATAGTGGCTGCACAAGTCTGCATTTCCACCAATAGTGTGCAAGGGTTCCTTTTTTCTCACATCCTCATCAGCACTTGTTGATTTGATAGCCATTCTGGCAGGTATGAGGCGCTATCTCATTGTGATTTGCATCCCTCTGATGAACAGTGATGTTGAACATTTTTTCATATGTCTATTGGCCATCTATATGTACACTTTGGAGAAGTGTCTACTCGGGACCTTTCCCATTTTTTAATTAGATTGTTTGTCTTCTTGATGTTGAGTTGCATAAGTTCTTTATATATTTATCCCTTATCAGTTGTATCATTGGAAAATACGTTCTCCCATACAGTGGGTTCTCTTTTCACTTTGTTGATGGTTTCTTCTGCTTTTATTTGATACTAGGGGCCCAGTGCATGAATTCATGCACCTTGAAAGGAACTGTGGCCCGTGAGGCTGCAGTGGACACAGGGGCAGGTCTTGGCCCATCCTCTGAGCCCCCACCCAGCCCCTCCTGCTGCAGTCCCTGGTCCCATCTTCCGGCAGCCCCACTCCCATGCTCTGACGGCGCCAGCCCCGCTCGCACCCGCTGATGGCACAGGAGATTGGGGTTGGCGCCAGCAGCAGGTGTGAGCAGGGTCGGTGCCTTCAGCATGTGCGAGTAGCTGCTGCTGTCCTGATTGCCCCTCAAGAGCAGGTGGAGAAGTCTCAGGGGTGATCTGGGCTGGCAGCCACTGCTCGCAACTGCTGACAGTGCTGAACAATTGGGGCCGGTGCTGGGCACTGGCTACGGGTATGAGTGGCAGCTCTGGCGCCTGCAGTGGGTGTGAGTGAGCAGGACTGGTGCTGGCAGCAGGTGCAAGCACCCAGGACTGCGGCAAGTGGGAGCAAAAAATTTTCAGTAACCAGAGGCTCGCCCCAATGACAGCAACCAGCGCCCCGCCTTGGTCTGGTGCCCCCGCTCACCTGCTCCACCATCCCACCGTGGCTGATGCCTTGTTCCATGCTCTACTACCTGCTGCTGATGCCCGCCATGTTCCCCATGCGCCCCTTGGTGGTCAGTGTACATCATAGCGACTGGTTGTTCAGTTGTTCTGCCATTTGGTCTATTTGCATATTAGGGTTATATATTAGGGTTATATATATAGATGAAGAATTCAGGGGAGCAACGTACTTGAATGAAAGGACATTTTCAACTGAATAATAATTAGGGTGGGAGTTAAGAACGTACATAATTGTTATGGGGAAGAAGAGGAGGAAATAATAATAATAATAAAAGACATACTGTTATTCTGAAATAGCCACATGTAAAGAAAATGGGAAAGGGAAAGGAATGTGTGCAGAGGTTGGTGCATTAGAAAGTATTCCTACACCCGGCTTGTTTGACTCAGTGGATAGAGTGTTGGCCTGTGGACTGAAGGGTCCCGGGTTCAATTCCGGTCAAGGGCACATGCCTGGGTTGTGGGCTCGACCCCCCAGTGGGGGTGTGCAGGAGGCAGCCAATGATTTTCTCTCATCATTGATGTTTTTATCTCTCTCCTTCTTCATTCCTCTCTAAAATCAATAAAAATATATTTTTAATAAAAAGTATTCTTAACATTTCATATTTGAGAAGTAGCTTCAGAGGATAAGAATATTCTATAGGGTTGAGAAATCCTGATCATAGAATTGTTTTCCTGTCATGTTACTAATCTTCTTAATCTTTTTATCTTTCATCTGTTTGAAAGCATGAGAATGAACTTTTTAAAAAAAATTATGACTCCTGGCTTATTTTGTCTCATATAGCATGCTTTAGGCACATACACACGTGACAGAAATATATCAGAACTAACCTTTCCTGACAGCTCTTAACTTGATGAACTAGTCCCTATAGTGGCTGTTATGCAGAACTTGCCATTTGCAAGGCTTGAGTGGTTTGTTAAATGACGTTCACTCTGAGAAGTATGGACTATCTGTCAACTACTGCCTTTTGGGGGAAGTTACAGGAGAGAAAGAACTTAGTACTCGACATATGTATTTCAAAAACAAATGCCTTGTGCTGATTGCTGAAACACAAGATTATATTTGACTTAGTGTCTAAGCTGTGTCTTCAGACTTTGAATATGGAGTCTTAACACAAAGATTCAAATATAACCAGTGATTTTGTAACATATCTTGAGTGGTTGACAACAACTTACGAGTAAGTTGTAAATATCCAACAAATAATGTGCTATTGTGATTGTAAAAGACACAAAACAGTCCTTGAAAAAGCAATCCATAGGATTGTAAATACTTTCAGTGATACTAAAGACTTTTATTAATACTTTACCAATAAGAATGTAAACTGCTTTTCGATATAAACAATATGAACTAAATATAATTTACTTATAATTATAAAATGCATTGACTAAATTTTTCCCCAAATAAATTAGCAAATCACAGGTGACCATGGGAATGGAATTTTTCTATAGTAGATACTTTTTGTATAGTTATGCACATGCAGAGTATTAGCCCACTGTAGATGGAGGCAGTGTACAATATAGGAATTGCAGCAACTCTTTACAGCAACCTTAGTGCAAAATCCCAACTCTGCCACTGTCTACTTGTGAGATCTTTGGCATATTACTTAACTTTGCCAAGAGTTTTTTTCTTCATTGCTAAGTAAAAAAATAAAATATCATATGAAATTCTCATGGCTAGATCAGAATTAAAAAGAATTTTTTTAGAAAGGCAACATAGTTCATACAGTTCTTATTTATCACCACCAGTGGGGTCTAGGACAACACCTGGTAATTAGACATTAACATTTCTGTAGTAAAACCTTTGGATGTTGCTTTGATGTTACAGTCCTAAGCCATATAAAGTTAAAAGCACATTTAACCAAATATTTGTTGTATTCAGGAGATAAACAGACCAAGCAATGCAGGGGAACAGGGAGATATAATTAAGCTGTAGCTCCATGTACTTCCTATAGTAAAAGGAATAATTAAAACATCTCCTCATTATCATTAGAGAAACTATGGATTCTTTTCATTCCTTGGTTCTAGTGCCATGTATCTTGATTTAACCTGAAATACAAATCTGCAAAATTCACATTTTATATGATATAGTTCAAAGTGTGTAAGGGGTAGTAATAAGACACAAAAGCGAACATTATAAAACCTATGACTTTAATATACTAAGTAGTAAGGAACAAAATTAATATTTTATTCATGAAGACTATTTAAATAATATTTACAACAGCTTTATGGGAACATATATGTACATTTGAACATCAAAATATTTTCGCAAAGAAAAGTCACATATATGATTAAAATAATGTAAGACCAAATACATCCCGGGCCATAATTTTATCACCTCTAACTTCTCCTGATTTTCAAAAAGCAGTAATGACATTTAACTCACTATCGTTTTCTAAAATATCCTAATCAACCTGCTGCAAAATAGCAAAAATGAGCTACCACCATGATGACGTAGGGATTTTAAAAGGTAGCCAATATTTTAGAAACTTAAAACATAACCTTTTCTGTTAAAATTGTTTAGTTGCTTAGAATACCAAAGAACAAGAGTGAAGGAATTTCATGTTCTGCTTGCTGAAGCTATTTGGGTAAAACTAGTTTTAAGATGGTCTTCTTCAAAAACTTTAAGTACGTTTCTGCAAGGGTGCTGGTAAGAAACCCTCTTAAAAGCAGAGCTGTCCATTTAATGTCTGTTGATTTTGAAGTGATTTATCTTAGATTTCCTTTTGAAATGCTTCTTCCAAACTTTCTGACCATGTTTGGCTTTACTTTATGGATGTTTCTTTTATATTCTAGAGAAGAAATAGGAAAATTTATAAATATGGTAAAAGCATCATTCAAAAAGAATAGTCACCATTCATTCTACTTTTAGAAATCAATTTCTCCATATTGCAAACTGAAGTTGTAGTGAATTATCCTTAATGACAAATCATTCTTTAACCTAGCTTTTGCTCTTCTTTTTTCTTTGGCAAGCACTGTAGTTTAGTATCATCTCCTACTTTTTTTCTCCATAACATATATTTTTTAATTCATCTTTTTTTACACATGAGATACTTGATATCTAATAGATTATTTTATATTATTAGAAAATAAGCATATTAGAAAACCCAAGTATCTATTCTTTGACAGTTATCACAAACATCATTTTGTTGCAGAATTATGACTTCCTGGAGAATTTTTTCAGGAGATCCATGGGGCAGCACATATCTACACCAACTGCATATACACATTGCTAAGCAATATTAAATACGGCATGATAAACCAAATAAACATAGTAAATTTTACTTTATTGAGTTTTAAATTTGCATAAAAGATATTTCCATTGAACTTAAGGTAAACAACCGCCACTGGCTACCATAAGAAGTAAGGATGTACCAATGCAGTTTGGCAAAGCTATTGAGAAATGGAATATTACTGCGATGAAAGAGCAATAGTTTTCATGTTTTCTTAGAAACACTTATCTCATGAAACCCCTTTAAATTCCAAGTGCTAGGATTTTAAGTTCCTTTAGAGAAGAACCAAACTGGTTCTTAATGTTTGTATCCATCACAGAACCTAGCACATAGTGTGTGTAAACACATTGTTCCGGAATGAAGCCTAGGAACTGGAGTGCTAGGGAAACAGAAGCCTAGACACCAAGGCGGAGAAACTGAGTGGCACTATCTCTTCGAGTTTTACTGAGGATGTGGTTTCCTTGACATGGACTCCTGTCACCCCCAAATGTAACTGAGGATGTATTCATCCCATCAGCATCTTTTTCAACCTGCTAATGGGAGTTACAACATAATTATAACTATGTACTGGAGCCTGGCTATAATTGCACAAGTGAGTCTGAGGCCAGATTATCAAGAATAAGAGGGTAATGGAATTATTTCAAGTAGATAAAGTTTATTTATAAAATATATTTAATCACAACCTATTAAACAATACCTTTTGCTAATAAGTTCAACTAATTTATTTACTAATTCTTCTACCATGTGAAGCAGTATAGAAAACAAAAGGGATGCAGAATATAGTTTTAGAGATATGGTTCTGAGTTCTGGTTCTACCGTGAAGTATTTGTGCAGTACTAGCTCAGTGTTTTCTATTTTGTGTCTTAAGTTTTCTCATTTACAACATGGACAGTCATACTTACCATGTAATAAAGGTAATAAGTAGATAAAAGGAGATTCTTATGAAAACACTATAGTACTATACATGTGTTAGGTAAGTATGTTATTAAATACCAAGTAAGAACTCAGACATACCCACTGCTGGTCCGTTTTCTTGTAAGTGCTTATTGCTTGAATTATCTTGTCGAATACGTTTGGCAAATCCAGAATTTTCCTCAGCGGTTAAAGTATTTGCTGCAGAACTTGAGAGAAAATTTTTTTATTTTAGTGAAGCATGTTTTATGTCTCTAAGTTTTAATACATATTCTACATGCAATAAAGACTAAAGAAAAAGTAAAATACTAGAGTATTAAGTTATAAAATCCCATAGAAGTAATTGGAGGTGCTAAATAGATTTTTGGCCCATAGGGAAATTTAGCTGTGTGATTTTAATAAAGTTTATTCGAATCAGAGATTTTGAGTGTAGGTGTATGCAACAATTCTATTAGCAGAACACTTCCAGGGGTCCTGCTGGAATACCAGCAAGCTCTGTTATCCAAAGTGTAGTGACAAGGAGCACACTGCGAGTGAAAAACTAGGCTTCTATTACAAATCTGGAGCAAGAACCCTAATCTGGGGAATATAAACAAGATTGTTTGGAAACCTTGTTTTTAAATGAAAACCTTGTAATAGACTGAGTCTCTGTGATTATAGCAATTATAGAAAATGAAATGAATGGACCTACTTTCATTTGTTTAATCTTCAAATATTTCTATCAATCTCACATTATTAATGGGTTAAATTTCTAACTCGATTTGAATGGACGTATTAAACACCTATCATGGCCTCATGTTACAGGATATACAAATAAGTAAGGCATAGACAACTCCTGTCTTGAAAACTTATGTAATGGATTTATGGTGGGGAGGGGGGGAAATAAGACAAATACATAAAATAAAACAAGGTAGAGTAAAAAACAGTGCCAGAGGTTTTCAAACTACAAGGAGTTATAGGTTCCTGAGTTTAGAAGAAAGAAACATAAAATAGTCTGTGGATGAGATGAGTTTGATCTCCAGACCAGAAAAAGAGCAATCCAAATCTTTGAAGCCCCTAAGACAATCAAGCTTTAACAAGGTAAGATTGGGGGTTCAGAATAAACCTATCCCTGATGGACCCCCAATCTTACCTTGTTAAAGCTTGATCCTCTCCACACTGATTAAAGCTTGTTCCTTGTTAAAGCTTGATCCACTCCACACTGATTCAAATAAGCTAATTTTAGGGAATTTCTGCCTAGTAAAGTTATATAGCATTTTACAAGCTGATTACTAACTTGATAGATTAACAATTGGAGGCTTCCCTTTTATGGCAACAATGTGCTCTTCTGGCAATCCTAATCATGTGGTAAACTGATGTGGCTGTATGTTTATGGAAGAGGCAGAAGATGGGCTCATTATATGCTCATTTAAAGTAGTCAGAAATGGCAATTTAATATGACAGCAAAGAAAAATAGGCATGAGCACACTGAACGCTTGGGAAAATAACTCAACCTATGTACCTCATTCAGCCTGGAAGAGAGATGATTACAGTGTTCCTAATAGTGACTGTGCCTACTCTGTTCAAGAATGCAAATGATACCTCCCCAGAATGGTTACAAACAGGTACTAGTGTTATGAAAGTAAGCCAATCAGTTGTAGAAATACTGTGTTCCTAAATGGTGTTAAATAAACTAAGTCAATATAATTCTGTAAAAACATATTAAACACCTTTTTCTGATAATATGCGTATCAGTGGTCTAAGGCAAAAATTCTTTTTTGGTCATTTGATGATTTTATTTCTTTAAGTATAAAGATCAATGTCATTGGTTAATTTTGACAAGTGTTGTTTTTCCTTACAATTTATCTTAAAATTGTCTTTATTATTTTATGGATTCTTCACTTTGGCTAGTTTTAGGACATGTGTATTTTACTTGAAAAATTAAGCTTTTGAATAAAACTATCTGAATAAAACTCATATTTGGAATGAAATCAAAGCCTAATATGTTGTATATTTATTTATGTATAAGTAAAATACACTAAAACAGTTAATAAATTTAGATAAAATAGTCCACTGATGAAATGTTTAACATTTATGTTATAAAATTATGTCACATCACTAAATTTAAAAAAACCCACCTAAAATTGGTATATGATTCCAAATTCAAATTATGGTAGAGATTACATTGAGAAGAAAGCTAAAGATTCTTCTAGTTGTGTGCCTGATAAATTTCCACATTATTAATAAAAGTTAGGGCCCTGGCCAGTGTGGCTCATTTGGTTGGAACATCATCTCATGCACCTGAAAGGTGGCATGTTTGATTCCCAGTCAGGGCACATATATACCCAGGTTGTGGGTTTGAACCCCACCCCGCTACGGGGCACATGTAGGAGGCAACCGATCAATGTTTCTCTCTCACAAAGATGTTTCTCTCTCTATTTCCCTTTCCCTCTCTTTAAAAAAATCAAATGTCCTTGGGTGAGGATAAAAAAGTTATGATTTCACCGTTTGTTCTCTTACATAGGAAGAATGCTACTGCTTAATAGACATAAAGCATCTCATATTCTTTCAGCTGAGATAATTTCTAGTTGAAATCATTAGACATCTTTCAAAATAAACCAAAAATGTAATGCAAGGTATGAGACCATTTCTGGATGCTGAGAAAGATTGCAAAAAAAAACCCAAAAAAAACCCCCAAAAAACAAACAAACAAAACAACCAAAGAAACACAAAGCAAACAAAACCCAAAAACTCTAATTTAATTTATAAGTAAATTTTTACATATGTATATATTGTATTTATACCTTTGGTAGACTGATTTAGTTAAAATAGTCTGCTACTGTGATATTAAATAAATTGAAATGATTAAAAATTTAATATTCTCATTTAACTAGTACCTAAAAAATCCAGGTTGGTAGGTTTTTTGAATATTCAGTGCTTTTGGACTATAATATTCTTTTTTCAGAGAAAAAAACTGATACCAAAAAAATAAAATAAATATATACATAGATCCTTCCCCTTTTCACCTTCAAAAATCATATTAGAACATAAACACACTTAAACATGTACATAAAGCTGCTAAGTGGAAAATACCAGCGTTTATTACTTTCAAGCTCATGTAGATTTAATTGGGGAAAAAGAAGAAAAAGAAAGGTAATTATGTACATTTCTACCATTAATCTCTTTTAACCATAGTTAATGGCAGGATCTAATTACTGATACCAGAGGGAATGTAATAAAGCAATTAATAGGCTATGAGAAATCTTACTTTCTTTATGTGTCCTTTAATACTATTTCACAATATTAGTTGCTCATGTGGAAGCCTGATAATATCTAAAACCACTCCAAATACACATTACATACCTGGACTTTTGATTTTGATAATGACTATGTTTACAGCTTAAAAATATTCTTAGCTATAAACTTTTGCCATATCTTAGTTAACACAACAGAGAATGCTACCAGCAGAGAACAAGAAGTCACCAACATTAATTAATTGAAATAACACAATCAACACAATGAAAATTAGTGATTAGGTGGAAGAAAACACAAATTAGTCACATATGAAGGTGACTGATTCCCATACACGAGCCAGACAAATTGCACAATTCAAATTTGTGCCATAGCAAAATACAAAATTTAAAATGTCACGGATAGGCAGACATTCAGAAAAAAAAAAAAATCCATGAGTTTTTATTGCACATATTCCAAGGCCTGCTGTATTTGGTTGGAGGGAAAAGGGCACATCCTAAATGAACCTATGAGATGATACTCTATGGGGGACAAATCAACAGGCTTTTTGTAAATCTGTTTACATTAGCCCAGATGAGACTAGGTCCATAGTGGAAAATGAAAAACTTAAAGGAGGTTTAAGTTTAAGATCTTACACTCTTTTCCCCACAACCACATGTCAAAATAAAAGGGAGAGTAAGTCAGACCCATTTTAAAATACAACTCTCATCACTGCATTTAATGTTGCAGGATATAAAGATTATATAAAATGGACTTCATATCATATAACTCAGTAAATTTACAATTTTTTCCTTGCCTTTGATTTTTAACTATTTTACTTTTATGTACATAGGAATATTTTTCTTTATACGTGTGCTGCTTGTGGTTTGCAATGGTTCTTGAATCTGTGAATTATCTTTTGTCAGTTATGGAAAATTATTAGTCAACATACTCTCAAATACTAGTTTCCACCATTCTTTTTCTCATTTCTTTCAGGCACTTAAAATACAGGTGTCCCGTATTTCATTTTCCTTGTGTCCTAAATTTTTCCTTGTGCTCCATTTTTCTTTGTTTTCTCTATATTATCTATCTTTTTATCCTTTTGTACATAGATTGGGCTTTTTTTTTTTCTATCAATCTGTCTTCTGGGTCAATCAACTCTCTTCTGCTGTGCCTAATCTGTTAAAATAGTTTATTGAGTTCTTAATTTCAGTAATTCTATTTATTCAGTTCTAGAGTATACATTTGATTCATTTTAATAGAATATAGTTCTTTGGAAGATTATCATCTATTTTGATCAACATTTTGTTAATCACAGTTAAATTTTAAAGTTCCCTATCTGATCATCTCAATAGCTGCATCACTGCGGATCACTGCCTCTCTAATTTTACTTCTCTTGATTTTCAGTCATTTGGTCCTGGTGTCTCCTGGCATACTTCCTAATTTTTGCTTAAGTATTAAACATGGTGTATGAAAAACCATAATTTTCTTCTGGCAAGCAGGCAGAATAGATCACCTTGATCTGAAAAGGGATTGAGCTGGTGTAAGGTCTGTTTTAGGCTTTCAAGAATGGGTCTATTTCCAGTTTTCCCTACTCTTGGATCACAGGCCTTCAGGGATCGCAAATAAAATCCTGGCGTCTAACAGCTCTTTCTCCATGATGACTCTGAAACAAGAATTCTCGTGTCCTAGTCCCATAATAATGTCCAAACTCTGCTAAATATGATAGTCTCTTAGCAGCTACCTTCAGCTTGGTTTCCTGAACTCTTACTCCACAGTTTAGAACTTGGCAAATAAATATCTGGAGGGCAGAATCTACACACAACGATTCTGCGTCCCCAGGGCAGTGAGATGGCTGATAATCTGCAGGCTCCCATCCTATGCTTGGCCTCCACATAATGCCACACATTGTTAAGTGCTGAAAGGAAAAGAGGCAGAGAGGGTCAGGCTCTCTACAGCTTATTTTCCTCTTCTCTGGGATCTGAAACACTCAAATCCTGGCTGCCTTGGTTATTCTTCACTGCCAGTCAAGCAGCTACTAGTTGTATTTTATCAACTTTCATAATGTTTTTTTTGATGGGTAGCTTGGACAGATACAAGCTACAGTGCCATAGCCAGAAACAGAAGTCTCTACTCATTACATTTCAGTTACATATTAAAACCCATTAAAATAATGTAATTTTAGAACATAATAAATTCAGTAATGTCTAAAAGGAGTAATACCAAATGAATAAAAATTGCACCAAAAGTTAAAATTAAATGACATTTTTGAAGGCCAGATACTTTAAATTTATTTTTAATAATGTGAAACATGGAATACTTTATGCAAATGTCAAGTGAAATACTTGGCTTTATCAAGATCTCCCTTTGGTAATATAAATTCCAGTGTCGCATTCAGAGCAATTTATTATATGTATGCTTAAATATGAATTAATACTTGGAGTGCGGGAAACGAGTTAAGTCGGCTCGCGTGAATTGCGCGTACTCCGCGGGAGCCGTCTGAAGTCTGAGCCAGCTCCTGTTTAATCGTACCTTGTTAATTTCCGTTTCCTTTTGGCAGCAGCAGTCATGGCCATGTAGGATGGTACTATGCTTTGTACAGGCAGAGGATGTTTCGCTGAGAATGAGGAAGGGGCAAGCCTGTATATCAACAAAAAATAAAAAGCAATTTTGATTTGTACTACGGAGTAGGGCCATCCACTTATGTAACCGGAATACCATTTCATATTAATATATAGAGCAGTGGTTCTCAACCTTCCTAATGCCACGACCATTTAATACAGTTCCTCATGTTGTGGTGACCCCCAACCATAAAATTATTTTTGTTGCTACTTCATAACTGTAATTTTGCTACTGTTATGAATTGTAATGTAAATATCTGATATGCAGGATGTATTTTCATTGTTATAAACTGAACATAATTAAAGCATAGTGATTAATCACAAAAACAATATGTAATTATGTATGTGTTTTCCGATGGTCTTAGGCGACCCCTGTGAAAGGGTCGTTTGACCCCCAAAGGGGTCACAACCCACAGGTTGATAACCGCTGATATAGAGGAAAGCATTATACTATAAAATTTCCCTTGCTTACTCTGGGATTTTCTTTTCTCACTTTTACACCATAGACAGAGATTTCTGCATTCTGAACAGCAGAGAAAGGTGAAGGTGTCACTCTCCCCATATTTACTAGATTAGTTGTGATAATAACAGATGAAATGAGAAAGATATGTCTGCTGGGATGACATGTAGTCAACCATACCTTAGACGTAAGACTATTTCAAAATACGCTGAGGTTTGCTAAAGATCAATAGAAATTGTGAAATTTCCTGTATTGAAGATATTAGTGAATAATAATCAGCATGGTAATCTTCATGATTTCAGCATGAAGAACAAACTACATATATATGTTAAGGTCTCTTTAAGCCTAAAGACGGTCAATCAATTTAAGATAGCAAATTTAAAACTGATATATGAAATACACTTCAAATATAGCTAAAGGGGGAAAAAAAGCTAATAGTTTAAAGGCTACCAAAAAAAAGGACAAAAGTTGACAAGTACTATTTTTCTATACCTTTGTACAATGTTATTGTTTGATACCGACTGTTGCTCAGGTAATTTGCTGTTCAATCTCCCGGTGTCTTCACATATAGTAAACATGGAGTCCAAATCCTCCTGTCTATATTCTTTTCTCCTGATAACAGGTAGATCTACTTCAGATGACATTTTCAGAGAATTCTCACTGTATATATTTGAGCCGGCGGCCTGAACACTCGTAGTACAAGACGATGGTTTTAATAAGGTCACTGTAGATGGATTTTGCAAAGGTTTTCTGCAGTCTTCTGGGGTATACACAATAGGCTGAAGTTCTTTGCTGAAAGAATCATTGAGCTGTATATTTTCAGACAGTGCAGACTTCTGGGTAGGTTCTGTTTTCAAGGGAGAAGACATTAGTTTTCTTCGAGTTCTTTTTTGTGAAGGAATGTTAAGCAGATTAGATTCACTTGAAGATGTGCCTGTTCAACAAAATTAAAAAGAATCTCAATAATGTTGCCTAAATAGTTTTTTAAATTAAATTTATTAGGGTGACACTGATTAATAAGATTATATAGGTTTCAAGTGTACGTTTCTATGACATATCATATATATATTGCATTGTGTAAAGTTTTCCAATAACCATATTAGTTAAAAAAATAAAACCAAGACCTAGCTGGGTGGCTCAGATGGTTGGAGTGTTGTCCCATATACCAAAAGGTTACAGGTTCGATTCCCAGTCAGGTCATGTACAGTGGCAACTAATAGATGCTTCTCTCTCTCTCTCTCATCAATAAAGACATATCCTTGAGAGGATTAAAAACGAAACAAAACACCGATAATAAAGCACATTTTCTGCCAAATTATAAAAATTTGAAAGAAAATAAATAAGTTGGAAAGGAAAAAAAAACACATCAGTTATTGCTAATAACTTTATAAAGAGATTCTATTACAGAAAATAAATAACATATGGCTAATATAAATATTATTTCATAGATATAGCTATCTTGAAATACTGAATAATCATGAAAACAAATTTGCAACTAATTTCAATAAAATTCACCAGCAACATCCAGCTTTCATGTTTGATTAAGGTTTAAGACAACAATAAAGTATGCAACGTTTTTAGGCGTTGCATATTATAACTTGTTCTATGTAAAATATCACCAGTTTATTACTAATTGAGTGAATGTCTAGTCTAAAGTAAAGAAGAGAATGGCAATAAGCAATGATATCCAAGGTGAATGAAAGAATTGTATCTGTAACTACACCACATAGTAATTAATTAAGCATTCTGGTGGCTTATTTCCTGTATCATAATAATTTACAGGCTTGCAAAAATTAGATTAATAGCAAAGATAAATAAGCCTAATTTGAAGAATTCAGAGTACTCTTATTTGACCTCTATCCCTCTGTAAAAGCAAGCCTCCCAAATGCCAGGAAGTACCAAGTTTAAAAAACTTTCCTAGGCCCTAATCCTACAACTTCTGTAGCTTTTCAAAATGATTTCCCTACTACCTCTCCAGTATGTGTTACCTTCTGTTTCCTCCATCCAGTAAATGTATACATTTCCCCAGGGATATGTACTCCATCCTCTAGTTTTCTTATTCTATACTCCCTTATTTCTAATTACCTCCTGCCACTACCTTCTCAGTCACCTGGGTCTCAAATAACAAGATTTTTTTTTTAACCTTTTTCCTTGCATTTTCCAGCCTCCACCAATCCCACCTCTCTTACACTTACATATAATTCTGACCCAGTGATTCTTCTAATTAAGCACTTATAGCAGGGGTCCTCAAACTTTTTAAACAGGGGGCCAGTTCACTGTCCCTCAGATCGTTGGAGGGCCGGACTATAGCTTAAAAAAAACTATGAACAAATTCCTATGCACACTGCACATATCTTATTTTGAAGTAAAAAAACAAATGTTTTCAGCGGGCCGCATGTGGCCCGCGGGCCGTAGTTTGAGGACCCCTGACTTATAGTAATATGTAAACAGAAATATCATATACAGAGATTTTTAGTAGGAGAATTCTTGTTTATTGGTCCAAAATTAAGAGACAAATTGTTTTGTTTAAACTCAGGTGTAAAGTCCCACCATACTAGACATGCTTTAATATTTAAGTACATAAACACCTCTCAAGCACCTTTTTTTAAATGTATAGAGTAACACAACAACAATAAATTGATCAGCTGCAGTGTGCTTATATATCGTATTTCTTAACTATTTTTTCTGCTCTGCCTATTTCATTCTGGTGAACTCATGGTGCCACATGAAGTAACTTTGCAGTGTATTGTCCAGGGAACAAACTATAATGTGCACTTCTGCCCATGTTTTCAAATCATGAAGTAAAATTCTCAATTGATGTTATATTTGCTTTATTATATAATATTAACACTGAAAACTGAATGAAATTAGTGTGATATAGTATTTCAATAAAGCAATTCAAACTTCCAACCAAGTTAGAAAATATACTTATAGCAATCACCAACAATACATGCATTATTCTTTTTAAGTTAGTTGACAATAGGCTCTGCTATGGCTAGGTTGACAATTACCCTCTAGGAAATACAATTTAAAAACAGGAAGAAAAATATGATCCCTGTTCTACTAAGAAATTTTACTTTTCTGAGAACTAGATAAATGAGATCCAGATCTTAAAATAATTTTCCACTACCTTTAACATGACATTTGTCAAATTTTCCATTACCAGATATTTTTATACTAATGCTGCAGTATAAAGACAGTTACTTTTCTCCACTGTGCTGCTACCACCAATTTGGTGGCTATTAATAGCTGGAAGATTAACTTCTTTTCCCATGAGAGGCAGCAGGGGTATATAGAGGATAGAAAACTATAGTGAGGATAGAGAACTGAATTGGGAGTCAGGAGACTTGGATTCTATTTCTGGCTTTACCAACAACTCACTGAGTGACCTTGGGCAACTCACTTAAGCAGTGTGGGCATTAATACCCCCCTAGAAAAAGGAGACACTACCTTTTTACATACAGAGAATTTTCTAGGATTAGTAAATATCTATAAAATACTGAGGGTTCAAAGAAAGGCTCTAGAAATATAAACATGCTTCAACTGTTAGAATCACTACTTCACAGGGAAAGTCGTCACTGACTTTCCAGTATTCCTTCAATAGCTAAAACTCACAGTTAAAAATTATTTAAAACAATGTCTCACTTTGAGTTCATTGGATATCCAGTTTATCAAGGCTGATGATAAATTGTACTATAAACCAAAGGTACTGTTAAAGCAGGCACATGTGTTATTTAACATAGAACACAATGAAACATGAAATCCCAAGGGATGAGGATCACCCAGAGTCACTATTTGCTTCCATATATCTAGAGAGGGAGAACCTATGGAGTGGTGCTGGGCACGTTTCTATGACGGTGGACCATTCTTCCCTATAGCTTGTAAAGAGTGTGAACATGGGGGGTCTGCCATGGGACACTGAAGAACTACCTACTTGTTCCTGGGATAATGTAAATGTACACCCAATATCAAATTTTGTTATCATCAGACTGAGTAGTAATTGTCAGTGAGAGCAATAGTAATGGTATAATGATATCTCTTCAGCTATAATTCTGCTTTCCTGGCAGGAGATAACTTGAAGGAGAAACATGGAGATGGGTAGTTAATGTGGATTCAAATACCACTGTTTTACTGGACCTGGAAGAAAAAATGCTACAGACATACAGCATGTAGAAAATACAAATCCAGACAGTTCCTTTATTTTTATCTTCTCAGATATTTAATACAAATAAAATAACAAAAAGAGAACAGAAAATAGATGGTTAATCAGGATGGTAGGCTGACTGTTGCTAAGTAAGATTCAGGAGATAACCAGAGTCCAAACAAGATTTAAAGATGTAAATTCAAACTGAACAGTAAATCCACTGTGACTCCACTTATCCATGAAAATGAAAAGAACACAATCAACAACTGATATTTCACTTTGAATATAATTTATAAAGTGTAATAAACCATTATTCTCCTCTAGCTAGTTAGTTAGGTAATGGAGCACTTTAAGTGGGTATAGCAAGCTGGAGAGCGCTGGGCACTATACATTTTACTGTACATTTTAATAAACTGCGAGAACCATCTAATATGCTAGCTCAAAGTCTATAAAAGAGATTTGCTGTATTTTTCCATAGAGGATATACAGTAACTTTCCAGAAGAGCAGGCGTGGGGCAGTTGTAGTTTCCCTTGATGCAGCTTGGGAAAATACTATCTAACAAGATTCTGTAATTCTTGTGTCTGTAACGTGGAAATGATAAAGGAGGAACCTGGAAGCTGATTATAATGCCTTTAAATGAGAAAAGAAATCATGTAGTTACAACTTTCAGAACAAGGGAGTCCAAGAGATGACTCTTTTGTTCTCAAAGTGCAAAATGACTTTGTTGAGCTGCAGGGAAAGAGAGACGGCTGGTGTGACTGAGGTGCGGTGAGTTCAAGGGAGAGGAGAAAGGAGAGGCAGCCATGCAGTGTTAGGGTTTATGGACAAGATGAGGGCTTGGGTTTATCCCAAATGCAAAGGGTTATTTGTGGAAGGTTTTAAGGATGAATATGATTGATCTGATTTATGTTTTTAAAAAGATTGCTCTGCTTATTGTGTGGGGAACAGACTATGAATGGGCAAGAGAGAAAACAGGGAAATCAGTAACAAGGCTATTGCTATAGCTCGGGCAAGAACTAACGAGAGCTTGGGCTAGTGAGGCAGCAGTAGTAATGGAGAGAGGTGGAAAGGGTGCTTGAATAAAAAACTATATAAAGTAAATCCAGAACATATCCAATGACATACACATATGTGAGTAGTGGCCTAACGATCAGGAACAAAGATAAGAAGAAAATTCACACAAAGGAGTAGTGTGTATTAATTTTACACAACATAAACAACAGAAATTGACCACTTTCCGTGAAACCATGAGCCATTTCCACATGCATAATTACAAAAAAGTTCTAAAGGTCCTAAATGTCATTTCCTTAAAATTGGCATTCTCATTACTGAAACCCGTTCCCCACCCCAACTCAATAGGCTTGAGGTCCTGTCCTCTATTGAGAAGCTCTGATTTAAGTAAATACAGGTGTCTTGGAATCTGCTTTCTTCCCTCTAGTTTAGACGCTCATGGACTTGAGGCAGCAGGTACCCTTTGGGGTTTGAGGATATGATTTCTTATTTGGGTGTGTTTACCATGATAGGACAGGGAAAAGGTAAGAAGAGTATGGGTAGTAGAAAATGGTCCCAGAATAAGGGTGGCAGATAAAAGAAAAGGTAATGAAAATGGACTTTTAGCTCCTAGGAAGTTGTGAGGGGAAGTGTGAGGGGAAGATTTAAGTTAATACATTCTCTGCAAATTCATCTCTAGACATCTTCAAACAACTGAAACAGATTATCTCCGATTCCAGACATAGACGTACTATGACTTCATGTACAGGAACTGATTGCTCCACTCCTAAAACCTTGTAATTATTTCATTCAATTCCTTAAAAAGGAATCAACACATTTTAATGTATATACAGTGAAGCCTGAAAATGAAAAATGTGGTTCTGTAATGATAAAATACTATTTGATTTACATAGTATTAGAACCTTTTCTTTTTTATAGGGGAGGATGATAGGCACTGAATACCTGAAGAATTTCTCACTAGAAGAACTAGCATTTGGTTGGCTTCATCTTATTTGTTTTGCTTTAGAAACAAAAGGAATATTAAGGTAAACTATGAAAAAGACAACCAATTTTAGTCAAGATAGTAACCTGAGTAGAGGCATCTAGCTCCCCTTCCAGATTCCCTTTAAAATGACCATATAGCCCTGACTGGTTTGGCTCAATGGATAGAGCGTCGGCCTGTGGACTCAGGGGTCCCGGGTTCGATTCCGGTCGGGGGCATGTGCCTTGGTTGCGGGCACAGCCCCAGGGGGGGGTGTGCAGGAGGCGGCTGATCGATGTTTCTCTCTCATTGATGTTTCGGACGCTCTGTCCCTCTCCCTTCCTCTCTGTGAAGGATCAATAAAATATATTTATTAAAAAATAAATAAATAAATAAATAAAATGACTATATAGTAGATATAGGAGAAAGCCTGCCCTTATGTTGGTAATAAGGGAAGAGTATCATTTGCATATCCAACAACTTTATAAAGGACTAGAGGCCTGATGTACGAATTTGTGCGCGGGTGGGGTCCCTCGCAGTGCCTGTGGGGATGGGGCCGAAACCTGCAGTCCAACGCCGCCTGCCACTCCTGCCTGCTGCTCCCACTCATCCCAGCCCTGCTGTGCCTGCTGCGGGATCGCGCCCAGTCAGTCCCCATAGGGAGAGCCCTGCATCTGGCACCTGTCCCGAGGTGGAGGGGCGGGCCGGGACGCAATAGGCCTTCTGGGCAGGCAATGGGATGCCCTTGCCGGCCTGGGTTCTGGATCCGTCCCGCTGACGTTGGCGCTAGTCGTCAGGAGCCATCTGGCAGCCACTTTTATATCGTTTCTTCTTTGCGGAGTGTCTAGGGAGGGGAAGTGGCCGCAGTGCCCAAGGCCGACTTCCAGGCGGTTGGCGGTGCTGTAGGGATCATGCCAGTGGCACTGGTCCATCGGTGCCTGGCCCATTCTCTGGAGATTGGAACTGAAGGACTACTGAGGGAGGGAGTGGCTGCTGCCGGGCTGGTCGGCCACTGGGACAAATGGGTTGGTCAGCTGAGCAGTGCTCCTGCTGTGGGAGTGCACTGACTACCAGGGGGCAGCTCCCATGTTGAGCGTCTGGCCCCTGGTGGTCAGTGTGTATCACAGTGACCGGATTTGGTTGCTTAGGCTTTTACATATGTAGATATTGTATACCTAGAACTGGAAAAAGAAATGCGTGGAGAATAACTTACAGTATTTCCCCATTTCATCCTTTAAGTGGGACCCCTGGGAGTTAAGTAAAAGACACCTGCAGAATGTTACTAAAGTCCCTTTAATTAGGAACAGGGATGGGGAGTAGGTGCAGTAAGGGAGAAAGGGGGAGACAAAGCTATGGGATACAGCAAAACGTCAATGTCTGAATATTAGCAGCAGCACAAAGAGGCCAGAGATTCAGTCCTAGCCCAGCTGTCTCAGTGTTGAAAGGAACACTGAACAGAAAGTGCCCAATACTGTGTGCCTTGCTCCCAGCATTGGTGGCCACACCACACACAGATAAAAACCTTTTGGACAAAGAACTAATTTCTAGCTGGGACTACCTGTGGCTACAGTTCCTTTTCTACTTTCCCTGGACTGTTAGATCCATGAAAAGAAAAACATTTCCCCCTATTTCTGAACCTTAATCTCGACTTGATTATCAACAAGTAATAGGCAAAAGTATACTTCTAAGCAGCACAGAGTAAACTCACTGGATCAATTAAAGGATAACATAAGAGAATGACAGAACTGGTATAGAGACTCAGGCTAGAATTTCTAATAATCCAGATGCCACATTCTTCACCACTCCACAATGTCAAGTCCCTACCATAGAGAAATTAAATCAATTTTAAGACAATTGTTAAAGAAAACATGGAGCATTCACAATTACACTGTTATTTCAAACCATATTTTATAGATTATTTGATGATATAGGGAAATGTTCATTAAATGAAGTAGTATACAAATTTAATATACAGCATGATGCCAATTTTGAAAAAATAAAAAAGGCACCAAAAACAAATCAAAGCATACACATACAGACCCTGCAAGCCAAAAAAACAAACAAACAAACAAAAACCCGGAGAGCGTGCGCGGGGCGGGCGGGGGGGGGGGGGCGGTGTAGGGGAGGAAAAATATGGCAATCCATTAAAATATAAGCATAGGTTATGGCAGAAAAAAGTCTGAGTAATTTTATATTCTTTTTTAAAAAAACATTTTAATATCTGGAGTGGGAGGAAGGAAGCCCCTGGCTTTTTAAAGCCACAGAAAATTCCTAGGAATTGAAGGCATAAGGTTGTTTATGAAAGCACAGGGTGGAGCTAAATTTGAAGAATTGGTTGAAAGTCTATACAAGAAAGTAGTTGGGTCCCCCTGACCACATTAGCATCATCTATACTTCCAAGTGACTACTCTTTCGTCACCCTTTTAAAAGATATAAGGTTTTACCTTCTGGAAAGGTTGCCTTGTGGCCAACACACATCGCTGACACTAGGGGGATTAAGTAATTTCTCAGTAATGAATGTATATAGATTTTTCTCCTACTTCTCTAAAATACTGGTAACTGTGCTTACATATCCCCTAAATGGGAAATCAAAGGGTTCTTTTTAGATAAACCATAACAATAAAAAAGACTGGCATTGTTAGGTTTCCCCTAAACTGACTATTTTTTTGGAGCTATATATACTAAACACAATCAGAGTCGCTAGATATTTGACGGGATTTCTTTCTATGTGATAATCAGAACTTATAATTACACATAGGAAAAAAAATAAAAGGAAACAAAGGTTCTTAAAAATTTTAAATATGAAGCGAAAAAATAAAAAATAAAGGTTTTAAGATAAAGTTGAGGACTCATCTCCCAGAAAGAACAAGAGATACCAGAAGACAAAAAATAGAAATAGAGGATGAATCCAGGAGATCCAACATCATATTAATAAGTGTTCCAAAGAATAGAAAGAAGGGAAAAAAGTATGTATGTATGCATTTGTATGTAAGTATGTATATGTGCATAAATACATATATGAAAATTTCTCAGAATAAAAAGATAAAGGTTTCCAGAGAGAAAGGCCCACAGATTTTAGTCTATTCTAATGAATTAAAAAAGATCAACACCAAGGCATATCGTTGTGACATTTCAGAATACTAAGGATAAAGGAAAGATCCCCAAGTCTTTCTGGGAGAAAAAGTCACATGCATATTCACTGTTATATGATGAATAAAAACAGCATAACAGTTAAGAGCAACACTCGAATCTAAAAGTTAATGAAGCAATGTGTTCTCAGTACTTAGAAAGCAAACACTACATACAGAAACCTTAAAGCTGTACAGGAAAGAGACTTTAACACTTCATAGCTCAATAGGGAACAATATTCACTTGAATACACTCTAGAGATTTACTTAAAACAAGGTGAAAAACATTTTGGCAAGATGGGGTAAGAGAGGAAATGTATATGTAATATAATAAATCTTTTCCAAAGTAAAAAATAAGTAGATGTATAAAATTGGAAAAAGACAAACAAGAATTAGCAGTATAAATTTGAAATCCAGAAATTAAGAGAAAAAATTAGAAGAAACAGCTAAAAGGAGACTCAGAATTGGGAATTCTATATAATAAAAGCATAGTATGCAAATTGTCCCCTCCACCAGGAGTTCAACCAGGGGGCGGGGCTGGCCAGGGGAGGGAGGGAAGCCCCGGTCGGCAGGTCGGCAGCCGCAAGGGACCTTACCAGTGTACATTTTGTGCACTGGGCCTCTAGTGAGTAATAATAGGTCAAGGAATACTTCCATAATTACAGTACTGCTAGCTTTCTAAATTATGTATAGGCATTACTTTCTTAAAAAAATATAAACTGAGTTTTTAAAGGAGGTAGAGGTGGAGAAAGAAAAGAGGGGATAAGACAGAGGATGAGGAAGAAAGACAGATATTTACATACATGATAAAAAATTAATCAAATGTTGGGATTGTACAGGAAAAAACACACAAAACAAAACAAAACAGACCAAAATAGATTTCTTGTTTATTCTGGGATAGCTAGATAAACTAGCTGAAATTATAGTTTTACATTCAAAAGTCTAATTGAAACATACAAGCAAGTAACATGAAATGAAATAGGCAAGCCAACAGAAGAGCTAAGATAGTCTAAGCCTGTAGCGGTTCCCAACCAGTGGGTCGCGACCATCGGAAAACACATATAGCATATCAGATATTTACATTACGATTCATAACAGTAGCAAAATTATAGTTATGAAGTAGCAACGAAAATAATTTTATGGTTGGGGGTCACCACAACATGAGGAACTGTATTAAAGGGTCGCTGCATTAGGAAGGTTGAGAACCACTGGAGGCCTTGGGAAGGTGGAGAAAATCTTTTCTTTATTTAGCCCCACTTTCCACTGGCTTACCACCTCACTTCCCTACTCATGTTTTCTCTAGCGTATAACCAAAAGAAAGGTGGGACAATTACCTACGTATAGTAAAATCTGAAAGGGCTAATAGAAATGTGAATCAATCAAGCATTGGAAATAAATTATCCAATATGATGGAAAATGGGCAGAATGAGTTTAAAGTTATGAGTCCCCACAATAAAAAAAAAATTCCTCCCAGGAATAGGAAAGCCACTTATAAAATGTGAATGTTAGCATACGTAGTTTTGATAAGCTGAAAAATTTATAGAGAATAATAGTAGAAATAAAAATAAACTTTAGGATAGCAAAAATGATAAGATATAAAAGACATTTGGATTTAATCAGTTTGCTTTCAGATATGTTAAATGTCCTAAAGATCTCTAGTTTTAGTCATTATATTTCTTATACCCATCTTTAACTTCACATTTAGATTTTATATGAAGATAACACATACTGTAATTTCTTCATAGGTTTGTTGAGAAATATTCAGAGGGTTAATCAAGAAAGGATGCCACTTTAAGAAATCACCATAATTTTTTATTAATATTTTCAAATAAACCAGAATAACACAAATCTAGAGAACAATTGGGGATCTACTTGGAGAGAAACTGTTCAATGAAAAATAACTTTGGCATTACTTTACTTATAAAGGTCTAATACAATTATTCTGAAATTCAAGATGATTTTTTTAGGCTTACTAATACCTCACACAGTTGAAAGCACATGTTAATGAAGTAACAATTCTATGCACCAATTGCCATTTTAAGAGACATGAAGCTGTTCTCTTAAAAATGACAATTTAACAAAAATGCATATATAGTGCTAGAAATGTATGAATAAACTCCTAGTCTAGGGAAGAAGGTAGGCACCTATGGTTATATGACCAAATAACATAACTTTCAAAATGATTATGTGCTACAATTCAAACCAGGATTTTCAAAGTGGTCGGAATTAGGGCTGCTGAAAGATACAGAAGAGCCTCTCTTCTAAACACTACAGTACGTTTTGTTTAATGAATCCAATCTTAGTCTTTGTAATACTTATCCATTAATAGTTTAGGAAACATCTTAAAATATTTATATGGTGCTTTAAGGCATCTTATATACAACTGAAAATGTGCATTTCAGAATAAAGTGGTTAGTGTTCTATTCATCTGTTCCTGCATTATGGCTACAGATTCCCGCTTCAAAGTTTTGTTTACTGTAAGTCCATAGAGAGACTTAAAAAGGAAGTCAGACAAAAACATTGTGTTGAGACTGCCAAGTTTTAGAAGCCTTTCAAAAGACTTTTAAGTATTAAAACCACTTTTAAAATGAACTCTAAATGTAAGCACTAAAGTTGTGGATTAGATGGAGGAAAAAATACAATTTTCATCAGTAAAGTCCAAATTTAACACAATTTTATCTGGATTACAATGTAAATACATTAACATTTGTGTAGTTTGTGTAGTATTGTGTAGAATAAAATGTGCTATATTAATAATATAAACATTAATAGAAGCTAAAAATAAAAACAAAAACAGTAAAAAGCATAATGAAATTAGAATTAATTTGCCTGGACCACTAACTTAAATTTGCTAAGTGGTTTATAAAGTAAACAAAGTTTGACACTTGACATCTCTTCCCCCGAATTTCTGGTATTTTTAAGGAATATGATCAACTAATAGCAATGTAAAGAAGTAATGCATTGACTATTCTGACTTTATTAATGAAATATAGAGTGTCATGAAGAAGTATGTTAGAACACATTAGAATAACTGACTGCCTGTACCTCAAGAGAAACATCTAAAATGCATTCATTGGTTGTATTGTTCTTTAAGTTATTTGAGTCCACCTATGAGCACAATCTAATCTACTTGATTCTTTCTAACTTTCATTTCTAATATTCATTTCTCCAAGAAGTCTAATCCACACATTTATTTACCTAGGGACTCAGAAATGTTTCTAGTAGGAAAAAAACAAAACAAACAGAAAGTTGTTTCATGTCTTAAAAGTAGTTTTAAGAAATGAAAGTATAGTCTTATTTTTAAAAGATTTTTAAAAATAACTTTCATTCTGCCTGACTGCGGTGGCCCAGTGGTTGAGCATCAATCTATAAACCAGGAGGTCACGGTTTGATTCCAGGGTATATGCCTGGGTTGTGAGCTTGATCCCTGATCGTGCAGGAAGCAGCCAATCAATGAATCTCTCTCATCATTGATGTTTCTATCTCTCCCTCTCTCCCTCTCCCTTCCTCTCTGAAATCAATAAAAATATATTAAAAAATAACTTTCATTTTTATTATAAAAATTATCCTAAAATAGGTCCTGAGATTAAATGTTACATACATCAATATAAGTATAAATGTAATATTATATGACATGTATACCACTTCTTACACAATCCTGCTAAGATAAATAGTAGTCTTAGAAATATTAGGTAAACATTAGAAGGTTGTTATAAGTCATGCAGTACATATCTCAATAGAAAGTAGAAAAAACAAAATGGTTTTATGTCCATTTTCATGAAGGTAGTCTTAAGAAACATCAATATATTTTTACTTTGAAATAATTTCTTTTAATTATTATAAGAAATGACTTAAAGTCAAACTATTAACAAGTCACATCCAAATAATTTTAAACAAAGTGCCTGTTACAGAGGAAAAATAAAACTTCCACATCAGTGTTTCTTAGTAGCAAAAAAAATGAAAGGCCCAAGTAATATAAACCCTTACCTACTTTAGCAATCCATATTTTTTTTTTACTGAATTCCCACTTTAAAATGGTGGGAATTCCTGACTAATTACAGACCACCAGGAAAGTCACAGAACCAGAATTAGTACTAGATGATCTTAATGGCCATTTAAATTTAACTTTCTTCTTTTATAATTTGTTGCTCACAGCAAGAAAGTGACATGCTTAAAGTCATAATATCAATCATATTTGTTGGCAGAACTGAAGTCTCTTGTTAATATACCAGGGAAAGTCAGAAAAAACCCCAAGTAATATGAAGTAATAATATACATAATTATATTGAAGACTTAAAAATATGAAATTTTCTTTACAGACCCAAAATATGAATAGAAGGCAATGTACCCTTTCATCTCCCCCAAAATGAGATGCTATTGCTCCTATTACTGGAAAGAGAACATAAATGTGCACAAAATATGGATAATCTTATCATTTAAATGGGGTTACAGAAAATTAATCACCATGAAAAAAAAAGAAAAAAAGGTACCATATATAGCAAATGGTTTAGAGCTCTTGTATGTGTATATATGTATGTCTATGTCTATGTGTTGTGTGTGTGTGGTCAGATATCTATCAATCTGGAAAGAACTCTTACAAAATAAATAAGAAAAAAAACCAAAAACCACACCCCCAAACAACCAAACAAACCAGAAAACTAAAGCAAAGGCAAAGAACAGGTAATTAATTCAGAGTGAACTACAACGAACAAAAGCACAGAAAAAAATGTTCACCATAATTATCCATTTATGGTGGTAGACTGTACAATTACAGCACTTCTAAAGACTAGTTTGACAATGCATACCAAATGCTTTAAAAATGTACATACCCTTTGATCTAGCTATTCTACTTTTTAGAAGTTTAGCCTAAGGAAATACTTAGACAAGTTGTAAAATACACACATACACACTTTACTGGAGTGTTGCTTATAACGATAATAACGTGAATAAAAACCCTAAATGTTCATTAGGGGGTTAAATATAATATACATTTAAAATGACTTAAATTCATATTTGATACAAAAATCAAGTGGTTCAGTAAAAAAAGCTGTGTATGTGGCATCTCAATTTTTAAAAAATCAAACTACATATGCATGCTTAGGCACAAAAATGTTCAATAAGCTATTAAAATAAAACAATAAAAATGAAAGGCATTTCTTTTGGCGTGACTTTTTTCAAATTACAATAAATGAAATTTATTGTTAAGATAAAAGTTAAAACATTAGTGATAAGAGCAATAAACTTAACAAATTATTGAAAAAAATGTTTCCAACAGTCAATGAAGTTACAGTTTTGTTGGGGAGGGGAGGTATGCTATGACAGTGGAATAAAAAATTACAGTGGAAATGCAAAAGAGTATGTGTGGGCAAAGGGGAGAGGACTCATTAAAAAGAAGGTTTCATAAAGGAGATAGTATCTGACTTGGACTATGAACGAGATTTAGGGTTTTTAAGTAGACTACTATGTGGATGGAGCTAGAGGAAACAGCACTCAAGGTTGAGGGAAAAGCCTGGAAACTAAATAGACAAGATATAGGAAGCATGTCTAAGAGAAGGTGGGGACACCAAGTGCCATATGGAAGAGAGTCTGCATCCTGACAATGGACTGGGAAAGCCTTTGAAGGCCCTTCTAAGTAACGGGTCTGCACTCTATTAGGGAGATCATTTTAGTGTGAAGGGTAGATTTTTAAAGGACAGAAAAGAGAAATAGAAACCAGTGTAGACATCACCATAGTTATTCATTTCTTACAGCAAATTGTCTCAATGTGCATTAAAATAAATTGAATTTAAGAAACATCATTCTATAAATACAAGTATTAACTGGCAAGTTCATGTGGTTTCTTAGGTAGATTGGGTCTATATTTTTTAGCTTTCTGAAATACTCCACAGATGGTTCCTTTAAATAAAGAGACTAGATAATTTATCATTAATGAGTTAAAAATCCCTCTTAAAAAAATGGGCAGGCCTTGTGGGGTCATCTTTTTGATGTCCCATATCATGTGTTCTGAATGATTTTACCCAGAGGAACTAATTTATCAAAAGCTTAAGACTGTAAAACTTAAAAAGATTTACAGAACTGTATGTTAGTATAAGAAGCAGAATGCAGTACTTAGCAAACATGAGTCAGAGGCTGCAAAGTAGGGTTCCTGACAGGAAGACATTGATGAATGGGGTAAGATCTAATTGAGGTTTGGTACAAAATAATGGCAAGGATTTTACTTTTGCTAGCACTCATGTTAATATGTGCGTAAGAAGGTATTTGGGAAACTATGCTAAATTAAAATTAGTTGGCAAAGTGAAATCAAATATTAATATATGCATTTCAATAAACACTTCTGGGCTACAAATGATTGATACAATTACTATACTAATCATAAATCTGGATTCTTTTTAACAGCCTTGTGACTCATGGAATTCATAGTTGCAAGTGACACAAGTGAATAAATTTTAACTATTTAAAAGATATATAACCTCAATTTACTACTGGATTAACTAAACTAATACATCTTATAATACATTCAAAAGACACTATTGTGGTTATTGTAGCATTAGTGTCTATACAGATAATATCAGTTATTTACAAATATTATAGAAAGAATATATTTCCTCATGTATTAAGAATTGTGTAACAGTTCTTTAAATTAATCCAGCACTCTGAGTAATAAATCAATCATAACTTTTTTGATACCCATTTCTGTGGAAAATAGCAGATACCATGTTTTCTTCTCAGTCTCATTTTCCTAGTATTTATGCTTATTTAAGATGAAAAAAATAAAAAGGCAATGCAAAGAACCATTTAATTTACAGTAACATCTGCAGTTATAAACGAATAACTGAACATAGTCTTGTGCACAAAATGAGGGTCCAAATGAAATATATTTAGGACTACAAGCATGACTACTGTTGTTATTGATAATGATTGCAGTTTGTCAACAAATTAGAAAATATATGGAGTATTTCCTTTATATAAACATCTTTTGCTGCTTCATATTTATTATGTAAAGAATTAGAATAGAGGTATCCTATTTTTTTCAATGAAATTTCCTTCTACTCAAGTAATTTTAGGGGAAATCTAAACTTCCACCAGTGCTCTATATTCAATCAGAATATCTGTACTATAGTTCTACTGTATCTTTTCTTTATTGTACTTCAAGATAAAACCACTGGCATGGGGTGCAAAATTTTGGAAAAGGAAAGGTTAGAGACAGAAATATTACTAAATGTAAGTTTCCAGATGGATAATGAGGAAATCTTGACTTTTCATTTAATGTCAGAAATCTTATCAGTTCCATAAATAAATCTTGCTGCCAGCACCCCATCCTGCACGGCACTCAGTGAGCGAGTGCACTTTCTGTTTTCCAGACCCAAAATAGGTTCATGTTTTACTCTACATCAACAGACATGTAGTTTGTAGGCAAAAATCTCAAGTCAAATTTCTATCCCAAAATCAAGTACTGCCATAGGTAAAGTATTAAAATTAACAAAATTTAAAAAAAAATAGTTTCAACTTAAGGATATAGGCTTATTAAATACAAAAGTAAAAATAGTCCACATAGCAAAACTATAAAACATTATATAGAGGGATATATTTAATAACAAATGTATAATAAACATGTGAAGAAAACTTAAAACTTTGCTGAGGCACATACAAGAAGATATGAATATGGAGACAAACTATTCTAGAGTGAGATGATTTGATATGGAAAAACGTGAAAACAAAATCAATGTACACAGTCCTTGAGTTACGTTGGACACGATGTACGTCGTTTTGTGGTTACACTGCCATCTCCCATTTATTCATAAAAAAAAAAAAGTTCTGTCATTTTGACGTATGTACATATGTGCTTTATGTTTTTTATTATTTACTGTATTTACCACAAGTAAATGTCAGGAATTGTTATCTTTCTTTTAAATTGTTTTTACTGTTTCACTTCATTATTGCTGTGTATGTGCTCCATGTGAGTGATGTAGATGCTTATGTAGGTGTGTTCTGACTTAGCGAAAATCGCGTTACGTTGCGCTGTAGGAACAGATGTCTGATGTAACCTGAGGACCTACTGTATACATTTTTGAAAATATATTATTTCCTTAGAATTGGAAAAAAATCATTGTAAGATTCATTTCTTGGTCAGAGATAGCCAAGAACATTTTAAAAACAAAGAATAACAGATGGAAATTAGCACTGCTATATAAAAAATTATAAATTATCAATGGTAGAAATCCAATAAACAGAATTATATATACTATTTACTATATGTAAAACAAAGGTGCCATAAAGATGGATTGTCAACATATTACACAAGAATGATAGGCTTAGAAAAAAATTAAGTTAGATTCTTGCCTGTTATTTTAAAATAAATTAGAAGAAAATGATTTTGATGGCAGAGAAAAAAAGAGCAATTTTATTACATAAAAGTTTTTAAAATGGATATCTGAAACAAAGAGTAAATGATAAACTTGAAGAGTAAATGATAAATTTGAAGAATACATTTGCAACATGCATCTTATAGGAAAGAGTTAATATCCCTGATGATCTCATCCTGCCCTAGGGCTTTAAATATCATCTAAATGTTAACAACCCTCAAATTTATATTTCAATTTAGACTTCTCCCCTGAACTCCAGATTCTTCTATTCAACTGCTTACATGATGTCTCCACCTGGATGTATCTTAGACAAAATTAAAATGCCTCAAAATGAACACCTAATCTTCTACCACCCCCACCCAAATTTATATTTGTTCCACCCGAAGTCTTCCCCATCTCTTTTAAGATGACTTGATTCTTTCAGTTGCTATGTTAAAAAATCTTAGTCATCCTTGACCTTTCTTTCTCTCACATTCCAAATCCAATTTGTCAGGAAATTCTGTTGGCTCTACCTTCAAAATATATTAGAAGCTAACTACTTCTCACTACTACTGCTACCAACCGGGTCTGAACCAGCACCATCTTTCACTTGGGTTATTGGAGTAGTCTCCTAACTGTTTCAGCTCTTGCCATAAGAATAGATTTACAAATCTATTCTCAACACAGCAGCCAAAGGGAAATATTTCAGATCATGTCACAAACAAAACAGTTGTTTTGTTCAGAAGCCCAAGTCCTTACAATGACCCTCAAGGCTGTAAGTGATCTTCTTCCTTCCTCCTCATTATCCCTATGATCTCATCACTGTCTACTTCCCTTCTCCTTTATACCAGTTAAAGTGTAAGTAACCACTTTTACAAAAGATGATTATGCCAGAAAAATTTTCAAATAATGGCTAGGTCCCTTGCAGAAAAGAAAATAGATCCTTAAATAGCTGAAACAAATTAAATATATTGAACTATATTAGTGAACAAAGGAAAAATATATGAAAGATAATATGTATGACAATTAAATTGATAAATAATCAACGAGTAATTAGCAAAGACAAAAGAGGGAGAGAAACCCCCATATTTAATAAGATTTAATAGATACATCAACCAAAGTTTGGGCTTTGTTTGAAGATTGATAGGAAAAAAACTGTAAGAAGAAATCATTTATGAGACAGTGAGGGAAATGTGAACACTGATTAGATATTAGATGACCTTAGGTATGAAGAAGGCATTGTGTTTTCTTTTAGAGACACTAAGATATACATGGAAGAAATTATATAGTATCTGAGATTTCTTTCAAAATATTCCAGTGTGCTTGTTGTATATGGGGTGGAGGAAAACAGATGGTATTTTCAAGACCAGATATTAGAGAATTCCTAAAGTTAGATGATGAGTACATAGGCTCATTATAGTATTTTTTTGACTTCTATGTGTGTTTGAAAATTATTTTCTTAAAAAAAAAAGAAAAAAGCATATTTTACTATAGAACTGCTAATGGGAGTTTAAGTTGGTATAATCACATGGAGGCAAGGGGTATAACTTGGCAATATGTAGTATAAACTTTTTTAAAAATGTGCATATTTCTTGAGCCAGAAATTCCACGTATAGGAATTTGTCATGGAAATAATCAGACATGAGCACCAGGATAAAAATACATATTAATTTAATGTATTATTCTATATAATAAAGAGGTAATATGCAAATTAACCCTCATGCTCTCACAAGATGGCTGCCTACAACCAGACCGGCAGGAGGGTAGTGAGGGATGACCAAACGACTGAACACCAGGCTGCGTGGGGTGATCAGGCCAGCAAGGGGGGGGGGGGGGGGCGTGAGGGGCAACCAGGCTGGCAGAGGGTGCAGTTAGGGGCAACCAGGCCAGCAGGGGGGGCCGTGAGGAGCGACCAGGCCGGCAGAGGAAGGCAGTTGGGGGAGTCCAGGCCAGGAGGCGGGGTAGTT
>NW_005871140.1:1135255-1146306 GCF_000147115.1 Myotis lucifugus
CCAGTGGGGGGGGGCAGTTAGGAGCGACCAGGCTGGCAGGGAGGGAGCAGTTGGGGGCAACTGGCCAGCAGTGGGGGGCAGTTAGGGGCAACCAGGCAGGCAGGCAGGTGAGCGATTAGGAGGAGCCAGCGGTCCAGGATTGTGAGAGGGATGTCCGACTGCCGGGATCAGGCCTAAACCGGCAGTCAGACATCCCCTGAAGGGTCCCGGATTGGAGAGGGTGCAGGCTGGGCTGAGGTGACCCCCCCCTCCCGTGCACGAATTTCATGCACCGGGCCTCTAGTTATTTATAAAAATAAAAATTTATTAAATACCTAAATGCTAACAGAGCACAGAGTAAACTAATTATGGTTAATCTCATCAGACTTTTAAAAATACAGTGTGTGTTTTAAAAACAAAGCATTCAGTTGAACTAGTATACTCTCTAAAAGTCCCTAAAGTGGGGGTGGGGGGGGACCCCACAGCATTTAGTATTTTTGAAATTTAACAACAAAACCACTTGACATTACCTGTTTTATAAGAGTATGTAAAAAAGTCACTGATACATGTGTAAGCTTAAGATGAATGAGACACATCTGACTCATGTTTTGCTTAAGTTAAATCACTTCAATTTAACTTCTAAAATTTGTTAAGATGATCATTTATAGGATAATTTTAGCAATATATGCTATCTGGGTATTGCCTCATGTCTACAGAAATGCAAATGTACACTGAACTATTTTACCTTTTTAAGATGAGGTACTTCACAATATTCTAAGACTCGGAAAAATAAATATCTATAAGAGGCCTCACTTTACACCCCTTCCCTGTTATTCACCTTTAACTCTACTTACAATGTAGACAACACAAATAATTCATGGAACAGGCAAGATATACTAAGCAAATAGTTAATCTATAAAATCATGTGAATGAAATATGAAACTAAGAAAAATAAAACCCACCTTCTGGTACATTTTTTCAAAAGAAAACACATCTTTATATAAAGTACATTCTACTTGTCTTTCCTTTTCAAAATACTATTAAAATAAATTAAGAGCCAAATAAATGTTTTGTTGTACTGTTGACAAGTATAGTCTACACAATTATATTGTAAATGAAATATGGATTTTTAAATGAGGAATAATGACTATCATATAGCAGGTGGTCAGTATTTCTCAATCTTGGTGTTAAAACCATATTTCCTCTTCAACATCTTGAATATATTACATAGAAAAAAAATCAAGGCCCAAAAGGTATGAGAGAACATGAAAAAACCTTATTTTCTTTCCAACGATCTCAATTAGGTAAGTTCCAATGCTTTACAAAAGAAAAATTACATATATCCAACCTCTCTATCATCTTATTATAAAAATATAATATAAGGAACTTAATAATGGAGACATAGGCAAACAGATCAACCTCTCTATGGAAGGCAACTAAAATATTTGGACAAAATATAAAATATATATATCATATGCTTAAGGGACAGGAGAGCTAACAGAATTGTGATGAATTATAGGCAAGCATCAGGAGGTAGTTGGAGGCTATTTTCCCCCAGAGGTTGTATGCTGATGCTAGAAGAGGTGGCAGAAATGCTTAGTAACATTGCTAAGAGCTTTGTAGGTCTGGGGACTGGAACTAGAATTTAGGGCCTACAAAGAGTTGTTTGTAAACCCTCCTTGTAGATACCCTGAACAGCTAAACTATCCTATATAATAAAAGGCTAATATGCAAATCGACCAAACAACAGAATGACCATTCATTCTGATGCAGACTGACCACCAGGGTGCAGATGCTCAACATAGAAGCTGCCCCTTGGTGGTCAGTGCGCTCTCACAGGGGGAGCACCACTCTGCCAGAAGCTCTGAGCCAGGCTCATGGCTGGCGAGTGCAGTGGCGATGGAGGGAGCCCTCCCACCTCCATGGCAGCACTAAGGATGTCCGACTACCGGCTTAGGCCTGCTCCCCACGGGGAACGGGCCTAAGCTGACAGTCAGACATCCCCTGATGGCTCCTAGACTGTGAGAGCGTGCAGGCCGGCCTGAGGGGATTTCTCCTTCCCCTGCCCCTGCCGAGTTCATGAATTTTATGCACCGGGCCTCTAGTAGAGAATAAACCAGGGGTAAGCAGGCCCTCACAGAAGCAGCAGTTCAGTTTCAAATGATCTCAATCTATAAAATTGAAGTGATTTTGGATTGCTAATGCCATCAGGAGCCCGAAAAAAGGAAATGTAATCCTCCCTGAAGGAAGACATTGTTATCAGAAAACTCAAAGTACTTCTATAGACAATTCTGAAAATACATGTCTGATAAACAAAAATTAGCATGCATTTATGAAAATAAAGCCACAAAAACCAGCAAGAGATAACAGAAACAGGCCCAGAGGTTCAGACTTCTAACTTTTTAGAGAGAGTTTAACTGAAATTAAGAACCTAATGGCGTTAAGAACCAACTATAAAATATGTAAAAAAATTCTGGTGAGAGAAAATACTGAAAAGCCAGAGAAGTCATAGACTATGAGAAGTTACTATGCAATAAAACTGGAGTCCCAGAAATAGAGGAGAGAGCAAAAGTAGCAGAAATATTTGAAGATATAATGGTTTAGAACTTTATAAAATTAATGAAGAATAACTCAAACACAAATTCAGACAGTTCTATGAACCCAAGAGAAGTAGAAATAACATTACATACACACAATATAGCAAAAGTACTAAAATCCAAAGACAAAGAAAAATATTTTAGAAAGCTGGAAGTCAGACTGCATTCAAGGGAGAAACAGAATGAAAATTAACTTCAATAACAACAAAAGGCAAAGCATAATTTTTTTAAGTGCTAAAAGAACTCTAAATTGAAATTCTATACCCAGCAAAAGTCTTCAAGAAAGAAAAGTAATATAAATACATCTTCAGATGCATAAAACTTAAGAAAATTCATCATTAGCGTACCCAGTGTAAAGGAAATGCAAAAGGTTCTTTAGATGTAAGAAAAATTGTCTTGGATAAAGACAAAGATGATGCTGAAAAGATATAGAACAAAAATCTATAATAATAAAAGTGTAATGTGCTAATTAGACTGGACAGCCGAACGACCTTCAGGACATCCTTCCAGATGAAGCCAGGGCTGCAAGGGCTGAGGCAAGCCGCTGCAGCTGTGAGGGCTGAGGCAAGCCACCTCAGATGCAAGGGCTACGCCCCTTGCACAATTTTGCGCATTGGGCCTCTAGTAGTAAATATGAACATGGTTCAGACAATAAAAATAATATGCTATGGGTTTAATATATATAAAAAAAAGTACATTTTAACAATGGTATACATGTCAAAAGAGAGGTTAAAGGTGTTAAAGAATTTCAAGCTTCTAGTACTGGCTGAGAAGAGCGTGGAAATAACAAATAGTTACTTTGATAAACAGACTTTCATAAAGCAAGACTACATGTACAAAAGGATAATTACTAAAAGAATATAAGAAGAGTGTAGAGCTTTCCAGAGCTGAAAAAAATGGTACATTAAATATTACTCTATCATTTCAAAGGAAAGTTCTAACAAATAGAAATTTAGAATAAGCAGGACATTATTTAAAGCCAACTATCAACAAATTCATCAAGCACATTAACTAAAATATAAAAACTGACAAACAAAACAAAAAAGCAAAACCCAATTAAGTGCTGTTTCTAGGAGACATGTTTGAAATAAATATAAAGGTTTACTGTGAAAGAATTGGAAAAAAGATAAACATGAAAACACTAGACAAAAGACAAATAGAACAGCTAGCTATGTTAATATTAAAATAAACTTAAGTTAAATATTACTAGAATAAGGGTATCTTATAATAAAAAGATGTAGAACTCTGAAATATATAGATGTAAGAATATAATTTCAATAAAAGAAAGCAAAAATTGACAGAATAAAACAGGATAACAAGCGATAGGCAGAACACCCACTCCCCCTAAAGATGTCCAAGGCCTAGCCCCTGAAACTTGTGCATATGTTACATTGCATGGCAAAAGGGATTTTGCAGATGTAAATAACATTATGGAATTTTAAATTCTTCTTTTAGTATAAAACAAATCCCTTAATTTTTCAAGTGTTTTAGAAAATAATTTTATATTTAAGTATTAAAAATAAACACAAAATTTAACCAGTTTACATTTTTTAACCCACAACGCAAGCATCCACTCTGTGCACAGCAGCATTTTAGGGGCAATAAAAGGGATTCTTAACCTTAGAAACATGACTTCACTTTCTGAAGTTGGATCATCACCTTTTCCAGATTTTTTAAATAGGGAGAATACCTGCCCTAGCCGGTTTGGTTCAGTATATAAGAGTGTGTAGGTCTATGCCCTAACCGGTTTGGCTCACTGGATAGAGCGTCAGCCAGCGGACTCAAGGGTCCCAGGTTCGATTCCTGTCAAGGGCATGTACCTTGGTTTCGGGCACATCCCCATTGGGGGGTGTGCAGGAGGCAGCTGATCGATGTTTCTCTCTCTTCGATGTTTCTAACTCTCTATCCCTCTCCCTTCCTCTCTGTAAAAAATCAATAAAATATATTTAAAAAATAAAAATAAAAAAAGAGTATGTAGGTCTATGTACTGAAGGGTCCCGGGTTCGATTCTGGGCAAGGGCTTGTGCCCGGGTTGTGGGCTCGATCTCCTGTAGAGGGAGTGCTGATCAATGATTCTCTCTTATCAATGTTTCTCTCTCTCCTCCCTTCCTTTCTGAAATCAATAAAAAATATATTTTAAAAAAAGAATTGCATTTATTTTAAAAAAACAAAACGGGGATTACTCGAGATCAGCGATTTTCAACCAGTGTGCCACAGATTTTTTTAAATATGCAATACCTGACTATTTAGTCATGGATATTGATGCCTCATCATTGATTGTCAAATAAAAAAATGACAGCAGCCAACACAACAATAGTTAATAGGTGTGAATGAATAAAAATTATATATTTATGGTTTTTTGTCAGATTGGCAAAAAATAAATTTTATTTTGTTCGCTGCATAATTTTAATAATTAGTTTATATGTGTCATGAGATGAGAAAGGTTGAAAATCACTGTCCTAGATTATCCAGTGGGCTCAATCTAATGAGTGTTTAAAGCAGAGGACTGTCTCTGACTGTAAGCTACTGCTTACCTGAGTCAAAAGGGAAGGTCAGAAAGATTCAAAGCAGGAAAAAATGATTTGACCTGTTGTTCTAGGCTAGGGGATGAAGTGATACAGAGGGCCACGTGCCAGGGAAAATGAGTGACCCCTTGGAACTTAGAATGACCCCTGGTCAACAGCCAAATATAAAACATGGATCTCAGCCCTACAGCCACATAAAACTGAATTCCAACTACCTGAATAAGCCTAGCAGTACATTCCCCCCTAGATCCTCCAAATAAGGGACTCAGCGGGCTCACAACTTGATTTTGGCTTTGTGAAACTCTAGGCATTTTAACCTATTGAACCTGTTGGACTTCTGGCCTACAGAACTCTGAGGTAATATAGTTGATACTAGAGGCCCGGTGCATGAAATTCATGCACAGGGGGTGGGGGAGGCATCAGCCCAGCCTGTACCCTCTCGCAATCTGGGACTGCTGGCTCCTAACCGCTCGCCTGCCTGCCTGATCACCCTAACGACTCTGCCTGCCTGCCTGATCACCCCTAACCACTCTACCTTCCTGCCTCATTGCCCCTAACCACTCTACCTGTTTGCCTCATTGCCCCTACCTGCTCTCCCCTGCCTGCCTCATCGACCCTAACCGCCTTTGCCTCGGCCCCCGCCATCGTGGCTTTGTCCGGCAGATGTCAGTCTAATTAGCATATTACCCTTTTATTAGTGTGGATGTTCATGCCAATTTGTTAGGGCAGCAATAGAAAACTGATACGAAAAAGAAAAATCCACAAAAATAGAGGAAATTTTAATAGGCTTCCTCAGTATTTGATAGAACATAAATTAAAACATAAGTCATTAAGAATAAGATTTGAAGAACACAAAAAATTTGACCGGATTTTATAAACTATTGCAACTAACGCCTATAGAATATATATTTCTTAAAAGCATACTTGGAATACTTACATAAGCTAACTGGGCATAGAACAAGTATCCATCAACTTCAACAGATTAAAATCATACAAAATATTTTCTGTAAATATAATTCTATGAAGTTAGAAATCAATAACCCCAAAATAGGCTAGAATTTGCCACATGGATCAAAGAAATTATAACAGAAATCCAAAAATATTTTTAACTAAATAATAATGAAAAATATTATGTATCAAAACTTTTGAAGTGAAAACTGTTTAAAAATGTTCCATGCATACTCATGAAGTAGATTGTAAGTGATCTTCCAACAGAAAAAGAGTAAATTCTACACTATTAGATCTTAAGAACAACTTACTATGCATTAAAGAATGTGATATTCTTGCCCTAACTGGTTTGGCTCAGTGGATAGAGCGTCGGCCTGTGGACTGTGGTGTCCCAGGTTCGATTCCGGCCAAGGGCATGTACCTTGGTTGTGGGCACATCCCCAGTAGGGAGTGTGCAGGAGGCAGCTGATTGATGTTTCTCTCTCATCGATGTTTCTAACTCTCTATCCCTCTCCCTTCCTCTCTGTAAAAAAATCAATAAAATATATTTAAAACAAAAAGAATGTGGTATTCTTAATCATAATCTTTAGTCCTTAATAGATATTAAATTTTAAAGAAAGAAGTAAAATTAGTACATCAAAAATGGGTGAAATAACTTAAAGGTTTTATTGTTGGAGATAGTTAGGATATCAAGCATACTTGCTCTTGGATCTATGAGAGATACTGGTTCATTGAAACCATTCTGAAGCTCATCTTCCGATTAATTCTCACAAAATAGCCAAAACTATTAAAAAATTAACTGTTCTGTAGATTGATATATTAAGGAGGCTGCTACATTTTACAAATGTTATTATTTATTCAATAAAATAAAAGCCATACTTACAACAAGAAGTAGTCTGAACTGGTGCAAGTTGTGGAAAGGTCATAAACATAGAAACCCCTGGTAGATCGCTCTGCTTGTCAGGTTCAGTAGTTTGGTCAGCCCAAACAACCACTTTTTTCCTCTCCACCAAATGTTCAATCTCTTTGAAGTCAGACTCAAAGGCAGCATTTGACAGGCCAGCTTCTTTTAATGAACAGTACTGTTTTTTCAGGGTTGGAAGTAAAGCATTCAATACTCTATATACGAAAGGTGACAAAGAAGGAGAGATAAATACTAAATTTTAAATACACTTTATAGTACTATTTAACATCCAAAGTATTAGCAGGTCATTTAAATGATTCCCTGTATATATGTTCTTTTTAGAATATTTCAGTCAACTACCTCAACATATTCTTAATACTTTAAGTACAGAGTAGAAGGAATCTTGGATCTGAATTACAAGCACCGGGCTGTACTCTTAGTCTTCATTTGCTTCCATATGATCTTGGATAAGGCACAACTGTGGGTTTTCCTTTATTACTTGGGGATCAATTGGACAGCCATTACTTATAATAGTTTGAGGAAATAGTTTTGAGAACCAAATGAATTAAATACATATAAATGCTTTTTGCAAAGCACTATGTGATTCACAAACCAAAGATATTGTAAGTTATTAAACATCCTGGGATTAAAATGAAAAATTAATATATTCTGTCAAATGATGAGACTCATTTTAGGTATATAACATTTAAAAAGGAAAACAAAAAAACAGAGCTCAATTTTCCTTTCAGTTAGCTCTTCATGAGTTAAGGCAATGGCTTCCAAAGCTATTCCAAGGGGATTCAAGGAAATAAGTTGTGGACAAGAATGGTGGGTACGGGGAAATTGATGGGACACAACAGATTCCTGGCTCTGATTCAAAGTCTTCCCTATTGTTGTTAATCAGAGCAGCACTGAATGCATCTTTTTATGTATTAGACGTCCACGTAAGTGCTGACTGAATAAATGCCACAGCTAAATAGTTATAAATTTATACACTCAATCAATGGTTCCTAACTTTTAAATCAAGGAAGATGTCATCAAAAAACATGAGTAATCTTGAAATGATTCAGTCCTGGTATTGACGTATAACATCCAGGAGAATAAAACCGTTGGAAGTATAAATAGGTCAGTGGGAAAAGAATAGGCATTAATTTTAACACAAGGAAGTAATTGCTTTATTACTTAGGAGCCTTAAATATTTAGATAGTAGTACAAATAAATAGTCTGTGATACTTTTCATTTTGGTGAGGATGGGGAGTACTTCATTTAAGTGAATTGGTAACTATGGGAAAGTCAATAAAAACATTTATTGAATACCTATACCAATTAGGCACAGTGCAGATAAGTTACCTGTTATTCTTAGAAAGGCTTGCTAGCAAGGGTGGCCTGTAGCTGGCACCTTGAACATTGGATTTTGACAGGGTTCTCATCATTTTCAGAATTGATAAGAGTGTCTCACTGTGCTTAAACAGTTTGTACAAACAATGTGGCTCATGCTGAACAATTGCTTTCCTTCTGGGAAGTCTGTTTTTGGAACATACTAAGTACAGGGTGCCCAGAGATGGTCATAGGGAGCCACAACCTATGATACATATATGATACATAAGCCCAGCGCGCAAAATCGCGTGGCCCCGCCCACCCGCACGAGCCTCTCCATGCTCGCAGCCCCGCCCACCTGCGCCAGTCTTTGGTCATTATGGCCTTAGGGCCACAGGCCTTTTATAATATAGATATCTATGTACACATTCATTTATTATTATTTTTATTTGATGCAGTGGGTCCTCGGGTTACGTCGGAGATCTATTTCTACAGCGTGACGTAATGCAATTTTTGCTATAAGTTGGAACACACCTACATAAGCACCTACGTCACTCACATACACAGCAGTAATGAAGTGAAACAGTAAAAAAAATTTTAAAGAAAGATAACAATTCCTGACCTTTACTTGTGGTAATAATAAAAAACATAAAGCACATATGTCCATACGTCGAAATGATGGAACCTTTTTTTTTATAAATAAATGGGAGATGGCGGCGTAACCACGAAATGATGTACGTTGAGTCCGACGTAACCCGAGGACTATCTGTATATGTATATATTGTGAAATGATCACCACAATAAGTCTAGTTAACATTCATCACCTCAAGTAGTTACCGAATTTATTTTTTCCTTGGGATGAGAACTTTTAAGATCTCTTTCAGTAACTTTCAAATATGCAATACAGTAATATTAACTAAAGTCATCACGCTGTATATTACATTATTTCATACCTAGAAGTTTGTACTTTTTGACTCACTTCACATCCTCAGCCCATGCCCCTACCTTCAGCCTCTGGCAACCATCAATCTGTACTCTTTATCAATGAGCTTGAATTTTGTTTTGTTTTTCTAAGATTCTACATATGAGACCATATGGTGTTTGTCTCTTCCTGTCTGAGTTATTACACTTAGAAAACTAAGGCTTATGGGGAAGAGTCAATAGGGAAGAAAGGGAATATCTGTAATACTTTCAACAATAAAGATAAATTAAAAAAATAATCTAGGCAAGGTTATATTGCTAATGTAAGCTAGAATTCAAGACCAATTCCAAAACTCTAACTTTTTCTACTATAACATTCTGCCTGTTTGTAATGCTTTGGTCACTTAACTTTTAAATATGTAAGAATTAGAAATCTTTTTGTACATTTTGAGGCAAAAGTTTATGTTAAGTGTACTAATCTCTTTGTCTTATATAGCAAATACAGTATGGTTAATATAAATTAATGTGTTGCCCTGGCTGCGTGGCTTAATATATCAAAAAGTTGCAGGTTTGATTCTGGGTCAGGGCACATACCTAGGTTATGGGGTGAAACCTGGTTGGGGCACGTGCGGGAAGCAACCCATTGATGTTTCTGTTTTTCTCTCTCTCTCCTTCCTCTAAAACGAGCCTTTCACAGGGGTTGCCTAAGACCATCCTGCATATCAGATATTTACATTACGATTCATAACAGCAGCAACATTACAGTTATGAAGCAGCAACGAAAATAATTTTATGGTTGGGTCACAACATGAGGAACTGTATTTAAAGGGCCGGAAGGTTGAGAACTACTGCAACAAAAACAAAAACATATCGTCTAGTGAGGATTAAAACATAGTAATAAATAAATTAATTAATGCTTCTTTTATAACTAATTCTTGGAGGTAGATTAAGTGTTGGTTAGTAAGTGTTTAATGTTTGCTTAAAGTCAGATATACACAGCATGGGGAGATTAGGTTGAGCTTGTATTCACAGAAGAACATCTCCATAAAGTTTTTCCTTTCTCTTTTCTTCTTTTTAAAAATAACTATCTTACTATGATTTCTCTTAAATCATAAGTATAAAAAGTTAATTTCCAGTTATTTGAGAAAACAACTAGAACTCCAGCAAGAAGCCCTAAGAGAAGTTACTTTCTCATTTTTCTAGAGCATGAAAGTGACACCTAACCAACATATCCAAAGTAAAAAAAATAAAGATTGTTATACTTTTTTACTATAATGTTATTATAGACTCAAATGATGTTACTAGTGAGCTAGTAGAAAGAGCATGTCAGATATACTGTACCATCACATAACTGGATACTTGATGTAAAATATATACACTTTTAGTAACTTCATTTTAATGATAGCACAATATTATTCTAGAGTTAAAAATGCTTAAAAACTGCCTACTTAAATATTTAGTTAGCATTAATAGTGAGTGCCTCTAAATGGGAAATGGATAGCTAGTAGACAGGTAGAGACAGATTCCTTTTCACAATATAGGTATCCTTTTCAATAGCACATGGCATATGTTACATAAAATAATTAATTAAAAATGCTTTCAAAACTATAAAAAATTAGTTGGAGAAGAATCACATTTTTTATACTTTCTCAGTACTTCCTAACTGTGTCTGCTTTCTGATGCTGACAGACACTTAAAAATAATGTATCCTGTACCAGATAAAACTCAGTTTTCTAGCTTGGAAAAGTGAACTTCTATGTTTCAGGTTCCTTAGGTCTATAGAATAGGTCAATAGATATACTCACGCCTCAGTCTGCCTATGTTGAATGTTCCTGAAGACAAGCTAGATCCATCACATGT
>NW_005871140.1:1148869-1151380 GCF_000147115.1 Myotis lucifugus
AGAGAGAAGTGAATAGTTTTGAGAAGTGAAGAGGTAAATAATGCAAGAGGGTACAGAAAAAAGAGTACCAATTTGAAAGTCATAGTAATAGGTCTGTGTCCAGAGTTGTATTACTGGGGATAAGTCCTTTTACAAAGTTATATCTCAGTTTTCTTACATCTACACTAATAAAAGACTAAGAGGCTTAATTGGCTGTACCTTTGCTACACCCTAAGCCACATCAACCAGCCAATCAGAGCGACTATATGCAAATTAACCCAACCAAGATGGCAGTCAGCAGCCAGAGAGCTGGAGCAAGCAGGAGGCTTGGTTGCCCGGGCGATGGAGGAAGCCAAGCTTCCTGCCTGCCCTGAGCTGGCTGTGGCCTCCCCTCATGGCAACAAAGTTCCAATTATAGAAGATAAATAAATCCCAGATACCTGCTTCCAGCCAGCCTCCACTGGGAGCTGGGTTGGCTGGGGCTGTGGCCAGCCTGCAAACAGCCATCAGCCCCTCACCCAGGCTGGCCACACCCTCATGGGGTAAGGGTCCCCGCTGGGGGGCGTAGCCAGCCTGAAAACGGCCCTCAGCCCCTCACCCAGACTGGCCAGGCACCCCAGCAGAACCCCCACCCTGAAGGGGCTGTGGCCAGCCTGCAAACAGCCATCAGCCCCTCACCCAGGCTGGCCAGGCACCCCAGGGGGATCCCCACCCTGAAAGGACTGTGGCCAGCCTGCAAACAGCCATCAGGCCCTCACCCAGGCTGGCCAGGCACCCCAGGGGGGACCCCCACCTTGAAGGGGCTGTGGCCAGCCTGCAAACAGCCATTAGCCCCTCACCCAGCCTGGCCAGGCACTCCTATATAATAAAAGGGTAATATGCAAATTGACCCTAACAGCAGAACGACTGGGAATGACTGGTCACTAGGACACACACTGACCAACAGGGGGCAGACGCTCAATGCAGGAGCTGCCCCCTGGTGGTCAGTGCACTCCCACAGGGGGAGCTCTGCTCAGCCACAAGCCAGGCCAGCTGCCAGTACAGTGGTGGTGGTGGGAGCCTCTCCCACCTCCTCAGCAGCGCTAAGGATGTCTGACTACAGCTTAGGCCTGCTCCCTGCTGGCAAGTGGACATCCCCCGAGGCTCCCGGGCTGCCAGAGGGGTGTCTGATTGCCAGCTTAGGCCCAATCCCCCCCAGGGAGCAGGCCTAAGCCAGCAGGTGGTCATCCCAGAGGGGTCCCAGACTGCGAGAGGGCACAGGCCTGGCTGAGGGAAACACCCGAGTGCACAAATTTTTGTGCACCGGGCCTCTAGTAGGAAATAATAGCTTATAAATAGATACTTTAGCTGTGAAAATAGCCATAGGATAAAGAACTGAGAGTGGAATTAGGGTGGCAAGAATCAAAACAGTTTAATTTTTCCAAATTATAATCATGCATCAAAACACAAGTACTAAAAAAAAAAATCATATTCAGGTGGGCGAAAGTTCTTCTTAAGAGAGTATAAAAGATTGCTACTAAAATTCTATTTGACTATATTAAAAAATTTAAATTTACTGAAAATAAATCTAACTAATTTTTAACTTTAAAAGTGCTACTAAGTAGAACAAAAGGCAAAAACAAATTAGTAATAATAATGCCAGAAAGAATACCCTACCATTTTTTAACTTGGGAGTTTATGATACTAGTAAATATGGGAAAGCAAAGGCAAACTAGGTAATTTCTACAATATTATCCCTTTTTTAATACTAAGTAAGTTCTTAAGTAGTTTCCTGAGTCATAAATTACAATTTTGATTATATAGGCAAACATATCCTATATAATAAGAGAGGGATATGCTAATTAGCCCAGATCACTAATCAGTCATGACCAGATATGCTAATTAGTCACAACCAGTATGCAAATTGACCATCACTCCAACAAATAAGAGGGATATGGTAATTAGCCCTAATATGCTAATTAGTGACAGCCAGTATGCAAATTGACCATCATTCCAACACACAACATGGCCGCCCCCATGTGGCCACAAGATGGCCTGCAGGGGAGGGCAGTTGAGGGGGACCAGGTCAGCAAGGGAGGGCAGTTGGGGGGGACCAGGCCTGCAGGGGAGGGCCGTTGGGGGGGAACAGGCCTGCATGAGAGGGCAGTTGTAGGGGACTCAGGCCTGAAGGGGAGGGCAGTTGTGGGGGGATCAGGCCTGCAGGGGAGGGCAGCTGGGGGGGACACAGGCCTGCAGGGGATAGCAGTCAGGGGTGACCAGGCCTGCAGGGGAGGGCAGTTAGGGGTGACCAGGGACTGCAGGGGCGGGCAGTTGGGGGGGACCAGGCCTGCAGGGGAGAGCAGTTAGGGGCAACTGGGCCGGCAGGGGAGCAGTTAGGCATCGATCAGGCTTGCAGGGGAGTGGTTAGGGGTGATCAGGCTGGCAGCCAGAAGTGGTTAGGTGCAATCAGGCAGGCAGGCGAGTGTTTGGAGCCAGCAGTCTTGATGTGAGAGTATGTCGACTGTCCGGGATCGGCCTAAACGGGCAGTCGGA
>NW_005871140.1:1151480-1160905 GCF_000147115.1 Myotis lucifugus
CCCCCGAGGGGTCTCAGATTGTGAGAGGGTGCAGGCTTGGCTGCAGATACACACACACACACACACCCATGCACGAATTTCATGCACCCGGCCTCTAGTTACGAGTATAATATAAATTAGGTAAGGCTATTGTGATGAAAATACTCCAGTAATAACACTTAAAAACACTATGCTGCTGTTAAAAAGAAGGAACTCTTACCATTTGCAACAGCATGGATGGAACTGGAGAGCATTATGCTAAGTGAAACAAGCCAGTCAATGAAGGAAAAATACCACATGATCTCACTCTTTCATGGATAATTAAGACCATTACAAACTTTTGAACAATAATAAATACAGTGGCAGAGCTGCCTCAAACCGATTGTCGGACTGCAGTGGGAAGGCCAGGGAGGGTTGGGGGACAGGAGGGAGGGGAATAAGAGATCAACCGAAGGACTTGTATGCATCCATATAACCATAACTAATGGACATAAGACACTGGGGGGTAAGGGAGGGCAGGGGCCTGTCAAGGGTGGGGGGGAAAAAAGGACACTTATGTAATACCCTTTGTAATACTTTTAGCGAAAAATAAAAAAAAAATAAAAAAATAAAAAAAAAAAAACACTTAAAAACTATATATATTAATGTTTTAGTGAATGTACTAATGCTACTTGAACCATACACCTAAAAATGATTAAAATGATAAATTTTGTTACATTTTACTATATGCACAAAATTTTTTAGCTCTTCATGAAAAAGCTTTTGCTCACTCGAAGAGCTAAATATTCTATTAGATCATGATCATAAGTAATAGTAATAAAGAAAACTAAGAATCTAGTAGTTATTGTAAAATAAGGTAAAAAAATTTTAATTCTAACAAAAATACTGATAATTTCATGTCATTTAGACAATGATTGTCTTGAGATTAAGACTGCTTTAGATACACATGGTCTTTAGCAAATAAATAAAACTCATTATAAATAAGTAAAACAAACCAAAAGCTATGATAAACATTCAACATCTGTTAACTTTCCCAGAGAATCAGTGCTTGTACACTGAATGAGAAACACTCCTTTGGCTAGACATATCAGCTGTTTTCTCTGAAACTTTTTATCCAGAACATGGCTTGGGTAGCTGAGGGAGACTGCTGCATTTTATGATGAACCTCTACAGTTTTAGATGCCTCAAGACTAGCTTGGAATTTCAAGTTACATTTTCAGTCTACTGCTTTTCTTGAAATTAAAAGATTCTAGAATTAAATACCAAAATTAGCTTATACATAGTACAAAATTTCAGAAGAGCAACATCAAAGTAAAGTTGCTACTCCTTTAAAAAAAGTGTAAAGGTCCTGGCCAAGTGACTCAGCTGGAGAGTTGACCCATACACCAAAAGGTTGCAGGTTTGATCCTGGTTGGGGCATGTATGTGAGGCAACCAACCAATGTTTCTCTCTCTCTCTCTCCACTCCAACCCCATTCTCCCTCTCTCTAAAATCAATAAACATATCCTCAGGTGAGGATAAAGAAAAAACAAAACAAAACCGTGTAAAGAAGTTCTTTTAAAGTATTAGTTATTTGAATCAAAATCAGTTCCATTGGCCCTGGCCAGTTGTTCAGTGGTTAGAGCACTGGCCCACTGACCAAAGGGTCACGGGTTCAATCCCTAGTCAAGGGCACATACTTTGGTTGCAGGTTCAATCCTGGGCTCTGGTTAAGGCACGTGAGGGAGGCAAGAGTTGATATGTCTCTCTCACATCGATGTTTCTTTCTCTCTCTCTCTCTCTCTCTCTTTCTCTCTCTCTCTCTCTCTCTCCCCCTCGCTCCCTCCCTCCCTCCCATCCACTCTCTCTAAAAATCAATGGAAAAATATCCCCAGGTGAGGATTAACAACAAAACAGAATAACATTTAAAAGTAACTTTACTCTTCTGAAAGTAAAGGCAAATCTAGTAGGCAATTAGTGATGCAGTTGATATGCTCAGTTAAAAACGTAAAATTAGTCAATTAAATCTCAGAGAAATGGAGCAATAGTTTTCTTACAAAAAATATCCACTCAAGAACAAAGACAATGAGTCAAAGAGCTCAGTTCTTACAAAATAAATCTGAATATACAGGCACACTTTGTTTTATTGTGCTCTGGAGATACTGTGCTTTCATCAACATTGAGGCAATACTCTCCACCAGCAAAAAAATTTTGACTCAATGAGGGCTCAGATGAGGGTTAGCATTTTTTTTAGTAATACCTTTAAATTAAGGCATAAACATTTTATTACATATTATGCTATTGCATACAAGGACTACAATATACTATCAACATAATATTTATATGCACTGGGAAAAATTTGTTACTTGCTTTATTGCGATATTTGCTTAATTGCAGTGGTTTGAAAATGAACTCACAAAATGAGGTATGCCTGTATACACGTCTGTACCTTTGGAATATCACCATTTTGACCTAAGAGTCTCATTTCGGTTTCGACACGATGGAGCCAATTAGTATTCTCATCAAATTGCTTCAATTCTTCTTCCCTTTTCTTCTGTAAGTAGCAGCGACGAGTTTTTAACATTGCAAGTCTATGATCTCGTTTGCAAGTGGCCTGAAAAACAATGCATTTAAGTCAATTTAATTCTTAGGATAACTGATGCATGTGATGTTAGTAAAATAGTATATTTTCTCATAAGTGTGCTACTGCAGTCTATTAAGTAAGGCTATACTTTCGTACTTAAAGCTATTTCTTCTCTGAAATCTCACAATACTACTGCTTGCAGGAAAATAAAAACTGAGTTGTGAGTCATTTTATAAAATTACATGTTGAGAGTTTATGGCTTTCAGAAACAGAATGGCCAAATTGAAGACTATAAATAACTTTCGTGTATGAGTGTGTTAAAATACATTTCTTTAAATGTTTCATTTGAAAATTCCATACACTGATAAGTCCCATGATTTTCTTACTAAAAATTGAAATAGATACATGTCCTATTCTTGTCCTCACTCCAATTTGAAAGATGTGAAGAGATAGAGTTTTACTGCTCTGATTTTACCTATAAGGCCTTTAGGTTGGCTGGTGCAAATAATTGAAAATAGAGCTTATATCAGAATGGTCATAAATATCTGATCTTGCTTAATGCATAATGGATATTCCAAATATTTTCTGTGTTTTAACCTAGGCCTGAACTGAGATCAAAACTGGCCTTTTGGTTTCTTACCCCAAGGGTCTTGCACACTTTCATAGAAACTGTGGGCTAGAGCAGCTTGACCTGTCTGGGCTATTTGCCAAAAAGACACTGAACTTGATAATCATCGATTATGATGGCTGGACCCAAGAAAACAGATCCCCATGAATTAATATATGCTCCTGCAGCTGATTTTGGAAGCAGAAAACTACATGAAAACACATCTGAGGTGGTGGTCTAAGAGAACTTGGAAGTAATAAGAGAAAGCTTTTTAATAAATAATATATGAATGTATCTTGTGCAATACCCATGTAATTATATTACATAAATACATAAAAAATAAAATTAACCTGATCCTCAATGAATACCAAAACTGAGGCAAAAAAAAGTTATCCAGTATTTTCAAAATGTTTATTTTTCCACTCTTTGGTGACCTGGCTCTGTACATGTCCATGTATACCATTTTATTTTTATCACTAGAGGCTGGATGCACGAATTCATGCAAGGCGGGTCTGGCCAGCCTGCTCCCCCGCCCTCTGGTCGAAATTTTGGTTGAACTCCCGGTCAAGGGGACAATTTGCATATTAGCCCTTTATTATATAGGATGCTTAGAACTCATGCTTCTTGAGTTTACATCTTACTAGTTCTAAAACATGCTGAGCCTTAAACTGTGCATATTATAGTTTCACCTTTTGTACTAATACACCTCCTGTTAGATAAATGCATGAATTTTGAGTCTATCCATTTATTCACATTTCCCATCTTTTTATCCTCTGACTTCCTCAGACTTCCCAGTTCCTTAATTCTCTCTTTAGCTATATCTAAGATGCAAAAAGCATAGAGATAAGAGCATAGGCTCCGGAATCAGCTTTCTTGAGTTCAGATCACAGCTTTTTGACACCTATGAGCTCTGCGACCTTGGGCAAAATGAATTATATGTGCCTCGTTTCCTCACCTTAATTATGAGAATAATAATAGTATATATTTCATAGAACTGAATGATTTAATATACATAAAGTACTTAAAACATTGCCTAGTATTGTATCTATAAAGCGAAATTTTAAATTTATTAACTAAACTTTAATTTCTGGATACTTCATTTGTTTTTTTCTCAGATATAGATATTCTTTTATCTTTGATTCATTCATTCATTCATTTTGATGACTTTATTCATTTTTATACTTTTTATTAGATTGTTCTATTAGCTAAAGTTTTGAGTATTATATCATATTTGTAAGCTGTTGATTTGTTTATGATGAACTGTTCCACCACATTTTTTGAATTTTGGATAGTAAATTCTCATTGGTGGTTTAAGTTGAAGGTATTTTACTAGGTTCATTTTGCATTACTTCTGCCCAGGTGCCCATAGATTATCACTGGTCTGATACCATTTTCTATGTTAACTTCTCATCTTAGAAATTTGCTAAATAAAACACAATATTGTAAGAATTCAAATCTCAAATCCTGTGAAAAGTATGTCTATAACGAAAGTCTTCCAATGATTTGTTTTTCCTTATCACTTGGGCTTGTTGCCTTGTCTTCCTGTGCTAGTTGGTAAGATTTTTTTCCTGGTGCACTCCCAATATGAAGGATGCAGGCCTCTGAGGTTCCCAGCTTTATGTGGTGGCTGTCATTTCTAACCCCCTGCCTCTCTTGGGTCCATTACCTAAATAGTGGTATACATCTAAGGCAAGGAAGTAAGAGTGTTTTGTGTGCTTTGAAAGGGAGGGCAGTGTACTACTGCACTAAATAAAACCAACTCAAAGTTGGTCTGCTTTTCTTAATACCATGCTATGGAAATTCTAATAATGTCAGTGATAAAATATTCTTCCCTGGGGAAAAAATTGCCATTGGTCTAAGTTGCCTGCATCTGGCATAGACTATTCCCCCTGCCTCACCTTTAGTACTCAACTCTCCTTGAGTGTGTTAACTTCATTCATCTTAGGCATTTCAACAACCCTCACAGAAGTAAGCTGCCACTGATTTTCTTTCTTGTACAATAAGCTATGCCTTTATAACAACGCTTACTACATTTTCTCCAGAACTGCCAGGTGGCTGTCAAGAATGGGTGATTACATAACAATGACTTTCAAATTTCTAGAACTGTAAGTTCCCATGGTTTACATTTTCTAATATTTAATTTAAAAGTTGTTAAATACCTTTTCTACTTTGTCTTCAGAACACATCATTTCTATCTGTTTATGGCACTGTTGTTGATAGAAAGACTTAAGTTCATTTTCTTTAAGTAACATTTCTAACTTCAGATATTCTTTCCTAATTTCTTCTCGATTCTGGAATAAGCATTTCAGTATTTCTTGATATCTACAAAAAAAAAAACAACAACACACACATGAAAAGGTCACTAATTTTGTGATATATGATAGAGTTTACTTAATGATTTGTTTTTCCTTATCACTCAGAATAAGACTCAATGATAAATGGCAAATTGGTTCAAGTGACTGTTTCTTAAGTTACAAAAATATTTGGAAAAGGTTATTAACTATTTTTACTATTCTGGACTTCTCTCCTTCAAGAAAAATCATGTTATTAAAGATGCAAGTATTATAATGCCTCTGTTATTAGACTGCATTTTGCTTAGCAAAAATAAAATATTTATTTATAGAAAATAGGTGATAATCTGGACCTGTACTATCCCAATTCACAAGGCCCTCAAAGCAACACAGTAGTTAGCGTGTTATTGTGGTTTTGGCTCACTGTGTAGAAATAAGCAGTGGGTGGTGTAATCGTATGGTGCCTCCATTGCCTCCTAGGGAAAGTGAGATGGCCAGTTTTTTGCTTCAGAACTTGTTAGAGTGAAAACACACCATAAGGTCAGGGACCCCCTACAGCCTGGCTATGAGTCAGTGATACTGGCCATGACCCAAAACATACAAGTTTAGAATGTGGTAAACCAGAAAAGCCACTGTAGTGTGTTTCCTCAAAAGGGAAATACAGATTTAGAGAATCAAAGTTGGGAAATTTGACTTATATCTCCACCAAATGCATAAAGACCTCAAGCTGAAACACTCCTCTGAAAGTCCAACAATGACCCTGCAATCCAGTGTCCTCTGGGTCAACAGAACATGTGTAACAGCAATATCGTAATTTTATAAAAACATATTCCCACTTTTAAGTCATAGATCAGTTCTTAGCTACAGCAGCAGTATAAGCAGTATAAATATTCACATATAGGCAAAGCTCTCAAAGAAAAATGAACTGTGAAGCCTTTAAAACTGTAACAAAATATATGCACTTAAAAATAAATGTTCTTTGACCAAATTTTAGATATATTTGTAAAGATCTGTGGTAAAAACACTGCCAATTTACGTCAGTAGTTCCTAATGAAACTCTATTGGGAATGAATATAAAACACAATATATCGACTTTACTGTAGTTTTGTCCAACTGATAAATATTTCATAGAAAGTATATACGGACATTGCAATTTCACTGTATTATATTACAACATTACTAATGCCAGTAAATGAATTGATGTTATCTTTAGGTTAAAGCCAAAGATAATTTTTTTAGTTTTTCTTTAACATTTTACTCAAGGACAGAGTTAAATATTTGTCAATTTTGTGGTGCAGACTTATTTCAATTAGTGGTGTTTAGTGATTAGGATGAGAGGAAGGTAATTAGAATCAAAGGTTGCTAGAGAGCTCCTTAAAAAAAAACCCCAACAAAACAACTATCATTTTAAAACAGAAAGAGTATTAAAGAATTGACAAATATCTATTTTGTAGTCATTTAATACATTCGAGTAACTAGAAAACAAAAATCTTCATTAAAAACTTTAACTTAATTAACTTTGTTAATAACTTAATTTTCAAGACATCAATAAAGAGATAACTAGTTGCATGAGGACCAATCATACATTTCACAAATAAAATAATAAGGAAACTACTAATAATATATCAGTTAAAAGCTTTTTTTGATAAGAATGAATAAATGAGAAATCACTTTCACTTGCTTTTTTTAAAAGATATTATAAAATTGATGTGATATAACAAAAGTATCATAAGACTAATAAAATATAACAATCATTTTTACAATGGGTTATCTGCATTAACAGGACATAATTTAAACACTTTAGAAAATATCTTGTATAAACAGAGCTCTGATATTATAATAATATATAGGCTAACATTTTGCTATATGAAAAACTGATTCATTTCATTGATAGAAGTAACTTTAATTCTTATATTTGTGAAACAGCACAGTGTGGGAGCAAAAAAATTAAAGATCTGAAAGAGATGATTTTTTATAGTTCTTACTCTTATCTATTAATGAGACAATATGCCACTTCAATATGAAAGGGTTGTAATGATCAGCTGAAATTAATACAGCCCTAAAATTCATTAAAAATTATAGCCATCTACAAAAATAGTATTACTTATTATTATTAGAAGTAGTTATCTTAACATCTGGGGTCAACTGAGGCAGAAAATAACATACATTTTTTACAAATCAAGGATATTTTATGTAAATTAACATGCAAATCAAATTTTAAAAAGGTGTTGTAACTGAAATTAAGTTGAGGTCATTGTTGACTAGTTTTTCTTATGTACATCAAGACACCTTCTATATACTCTAGTGTTCCAAAATAGTGTGAATAACCAATGGTTTAAGTTGTGATTGGTTTCTCATACCAATGATAAGGTAAAATTGGCTCTGGGCAATGTCAAATAAGTTTAACTTTACTGAACTTTAACCAAAGTTAACAGATTCTCTTAATACAGGGCCTCTCAGAGCCTTCAATATACTGATATACTTTGAAAATCTTCTAGATTCCTTAAGTACTAATTTCCAAACTTGTTTAATCTTCTTAGAGTTATTCAAGATGCATAGCCTTTGAACCACCTAGACAATTTGTGTTGATTGCTTAGGGGAAAGTACTTTTGAGTACTGCACTATTAACAGCTCTCATTTCTTTTAAATATACCTGCTAGGAAGCTTAGTGTGAACCTATCAAAATTCTCTATTGACTTATATCATTGAAAGAAGTTCTTTCAAATAATTAGCAACGTAAACTCATTAAGTGATTATGAGTTATATATAGCCAAGAAAAGGTAGATATAATTTACAGAAGCTATACAAATAATGAAAATGCCAGATGCAATCACCTGAATGTGTTCCCTGAAATTCATGTTGAAATCCAGCGCTCAAGGAGGTGGGGGTCCTTGGGATGTGATTAGGTCATGAAGACTGAGAGCCTACAGATGGGATTAGTGCCCTTATAAAAGAGACTGCAGAGAGGCCTCTCTCTCCTTTGGCCATGTGAGGATTCAAGAAGTCTACAACCTGGCAGAAGCCGAGAGCCACACAGGAGGACGGAGTGTCCGCCGCAAACCCGGCGGAACCGATCTAATTTATATCCACTGTGATCAGCTCTCTCATAACTTGCCAGATCCAGACCCAGGATTCTGAGTAACCAGACCCCTCCCAAGAAGGAGACTATAATTTCGAATTCCCTGGTGGAGGAAAATTATTTTTAAAAAAAGAAAAGAAAAAAGAAAAAAAAAAAAGAAGTCTATAACCTGTAACAAGGCCAGCACCCAACTACACTGGTACCCTGATCTTGGACTTCCAGCCTTAAAATATCTACACTAATAAAAGACAAACATGCAAATTGACCGTACCTTCGCTACACCTTAAGCCACACCCACCAGCCAATCAGAGCGACTATATGCAAATTAACCCAACCAAGATGGCGGCCGGCAGCCATGGAGCTGGAGCGAGCAGGAGGTTTGGTTGCGCTCCAGTGATGGGGGAAGCCAAGCTTCCCAGCTGGCTCTGAGCTCCACTGAAGGCAACAAAGTTTCAATTATAGAAGATAAATAAACCCCCAGATACCTGCTTCCAGTGGCCGTGGCCACGGAGCTGGAGCGAGCAGGAAGCCAAGCTTCCTGCCTGCAGTGGGGCTCTGAGCTCCACTGAAGGCAACAAAGTTTCAATTATAGAAGGTAAATAAATCCCAGAATAAAAAAAAAAAAAAAAAAAAAACAGAAAAAAAGGAGAGGCTGGGAGCTTCCATCACCGGGGGGCTTAGCCAGCCTGAAAACGGCCCTCAGCCCCTCACCCAGACTGGCCAGGCACCCCAGTGGGGACCCCCAACCCTAAAGGGGGTGTGGCCAGCCTGAAAACAGCCATCAGCCCCTCACCCAGACTGGCCAAACCTCTATGGGGGTGAGGGTCCCCACTGCGGGGGCTTTGACCAGCCTATGAACAGCCATCAGCCCCTCACCCAGGCTGCCAGGCACCCCAGTGGGGACCC
>NW_005871140.1:1161157-1208439 GCF_000147115.1 Myotis lucifugus
TAAGGATGTCAGACTGCAGCTTAGCTGCTCCCGCTGGCAAGTGGACATCTCCCGAGGGCTCCCGGGCTGCAGAGGGATGTCTGATTGCCAGCTTAGGCCCAATCCCCCGGGGGGCGGGCCTAAGCCAGCAGGTGGTCATCCCAGAGGGGTCCCAGACTGTGAGAGGGCACAGGCCAGGCTGAGGGACCCCCCCCCCATTGAGTGCACAAATATTTGTGTACCGGGCCTCTAGTATATATATAGTTGTTATAAGCCACCCAGTCTGTAGTATTTTGTTACAGCAGCTTGAATAGACTACAACAACTGAGAAGAAAAATAAGAAATGCACTAAAAACTAATTTCATAAGTGATATCATTGGCTTTACCTTCTCTGAATATATTATACCTAAGTCCTGGTTCTCCTTACTATCTATATCAGTGGTTCTCAACCTTCTGGCCCTTTAAATACAGTTCCTCACGTTGTGACCCAACCATAAAATTATTTTCGTTGCTACTCCGTAACTGTAATGTCGCTACTGTTATGAATCGTAATGTAAATATCTGATATGTAGGATGGTCTTAGGTGACTTCTGTGAAGGGGTCATTCGACCGCCAAAGGGGTCGCGACCCACAGGTTGAGAACCGCTGATCTATATAATCACAACTAAAATAATGGATCTCCAAAGTGTAAAATATAAACACCAATCTGAATGCAGTTGAGTATATAAACATACTTATACAACAAACAATAACAACATATTTGAAAAAATTTCAAAATAAGAAAAACATCAAAATGAAATCTTGATTATCAATTTTACCTTTCAATTTCTTTTTTTTGAGGGTTTGAAATCATTAACTGTGCTTGGTTATTTTCCTCAGTCATGGCCTTCTGTTCTTCATAGGCTTTTAGTTTTTCTTTTAACATTAAAATCTAGTAGAGAGAAACACTAGTTAAAATACAAAATAAATTATCTGTTTCTATTATACATGGCCACAGAAAAATTTTAGCCATGAAAAATAATTGAAAAAGCCAGATTTCATATGTAATAGAAAACATCTCAAATTTTTAGACAATTAAGTTTGTAAAATCCCATGAGTGAGGAAGTGAGGAAGATTAGTATATGTAAAAAGTAGACATACCTCTTTCTTCTGCTCATTACAGATCTTCACATACTGAGTTATATGATTGTCAAGGTGCAGAACATTGCTCTTCAACTGTTAAAATATAGAAATTATGAGTAAATATAAAGATAATCATTATCTTTATATACAAACAAAATGGCATTATATGCTCATTAATTCAGTTCCACGAATTCAGAATTTGTGGCAAGCACATGATCAATTATGCTCACGTTTAAAATCATGACAAGAGGATATGCTGACCACATTAATAATGTAAATGCAATGATAAAGAGATTGCCTTACTATGTGAAAAAAGATATTTTTTAAGAACTTATGAAGCATTCATTCTCAATATGATAAAAATTACCCATTTTCTTTTTCCTCTGAGTTCTAAGAAATTCAGAGATAATTTTAAGACTGAGACAGTTGTTAAGTTCAACTAGGTGTAATGAGTTATTACATTTTATCCTTTATATAAAAGTATGGGCCCCTTGGCAGCTATGGAATAGTGGAGAGACATTAAACATAGAAGTCCAAATACTTAATTTTGAGGCCCTGCTCACTTCTCAGCTAAATGATGTGGAATTTAGTACCTACAACTCTGAGCATGGGATTCCTCCACTGTAGAGCTAAAAATGCCTTCCATAATGGGTTAGTGTAAGGATTATATGAAAAATGTATACAAAACCTTTGTATACCCATATTCTACAGCTTTTAGCAACTAATTATATAAATAGTATCTGAACATTTCTCAAAGGAAGACAATAACATGTTCATGTTCATTAAATAAGAGTAGCAGAAGGTTAAGCAGGCAGAGAAGTTATCACACTAGTTTAACTCTAGGTCTCTTCAAACCCTGAGATCCTGTGATTTTAAACATATATTATGTTTGACTTACATATTTTTTAATTACCCCAATTTTTTTGCAAAAATACTGATCTAACCAATTGTTATATTGCTGGAGCTAGAGATTGGTTATGTCAATATCATAAACGTAAAAATAAATGATTTTTAAAAAGCTATTTACTTTATAAACTGAGGCAGATATAACTATTTTACAGATGAAATAACTGAGGCTTAAAACCAATGGACATGGACAACAGGGGGATGGGAGCATGAGTGCGCGGGGGGGGGGGGGGGAGGTTGGGGGTTAATGGGGGGGATGAATGAGGACACATTTGTAATACCTTAACTAATAAAAATTTAAAAAAAAAAAAGAAATAACTGAGGCTTAGAGAAATGAGCTAACTTGTCCAAGGATGTTAGGTAGAAAGTGTTGGTGCTACGCTAAAAGAGTTCATCTTTAGCTGCCACAATATGCTAAAGCCTTGACCAATTACTCCCGGGTGCCATAAAAAATCATGTGCCATGATGTGGAAAAGGTTAAAGGCACTAAAGCCCTAGCTGATTTGGCTCAGTGGATAGGGTGTCAGCCCTCAGACTGAAGGGTCCTGGGTTTGATTCCAGTCAAGGGCAGGTATCTTGGTTGCAGGCTCGATCCCCAGCTCTGGTAGAAGCATGTGCTGAAGGCAACCAATCCATGTGTCTCTCTCACAAAGTGTGTTTTTTTCCCCTCTGTCTCTCTCTGTCCCTTCCACTCTCTCTAATCATCAATAGAAATATATCCTTGGGTGAGGATTTAAAAAAAAGGGAAAAAGGCACTAAAGCGCCTAAGCTGCCAAAAGACTGAATAATAGTTATCTATATACATGTAATCAAGATGCTTAATGGTTTAATGTTCAATTCATCCTAACTGTAAAGATATTTCTAACACTATTTCCTAACTCATTAGTAAAAATGCAACTCTAAATTAATATTTTGTTAGAATTATAAAAATAATGTCACCCAATACCCTTATGACAAAAGCAGACTAAACATACTTACAGAAGATTTAATGTCCTTTGCACGGTTAGCATACTTAAGAGTGTTATATGTGTCATCGTAGCTCATAGAGGAAGGACTAATAGCAGCTATCATTATAGTTTGACAGTTGCCTCCAAGAGAATCCTTTAACAAGCGAGTGAGCTTACTATTTCTGTAAGGAATATGCTGATTCTTTCTCTGAAAACACACACACACCAAAAATCAAAACAAAACAAAAAAACACACAAAAAAAAGAATTCTTATGTCATTTCCCACATTTAAATGCAAACCTGCTACCACTTCACTTTAAGAATATAAGAAACTGCCCAACTTTCCAGAATTATGATATAAATGGGGATCTAAATGTTGATAATGAATCTTATGGAACTAGTAGAGGTAGGGTCCCTAGCGGCTGCCTGCTGGTACTCCCTCCCTTCCCCCGGCTGGCCCTGCCCCCCTGGTTGAACTCCCAGGCGACCTCCTGGTTGAGGGGACATTTTGCATACTATGATTTTATTATATAGGAGGATGCAATGAATATATAAAACAAATATCCTATTTAAAGATTTTATATCTATCTGAATATAAACTTTAGATAATAAAATATCAATGTTGGTTCATTAGTTGTAATAAGTGTACCTTATTAATGTGAGATGTGAACAACAAGGGGAAATGAGTGTGGAGTATATTTAAGAAAATTTTTCTGTATTATCTTAGCTACTTTTCTGCATCTAAACCTATTCAAAAACAAAATGCCTATTTAAAAAATTTCCATTCATTTTTTAAAATAAATTAAAATACAAAATTAATATATGCCCTAGAGGAATAGTAAGAATTCTGCGTGGCATAGAGCTGTTTTCTCTAACCATCTAAAATGGTAATTATTATTATAATTACTATTTTACAGATACTTTATCTGAAAGCATAAGAGTTATAAGAACGTCATTTTTAAGGACACATTTGTAATACCTTAATCAATAAAAAAAAAGAACGTCATTTTTCTAAGTTTTCTTTTACTTAAAAGATACAGTTCTGACTATCATAAAATTTTCACAAGATGTATAACTACTATGTAAAAACAGAGCATTATAATGTTAAGCTAAAAGCAAACTTATGTTATCCAATGGATATCTTTGATATTACAGAAGAGGAAAATTTGAACTAAGTAAAAAGCAAAATGACATGTTTCAGTTCACATGGCTGGTAATTCAGACCTAGAAATGGGCCCTAGGTCTCCCAACTCCCAGTATTACTGTGCTTTCCATCTACAGTTTTTGAAACTGTAGAATGTGTATTGCTGGTAATTGAAATGATTTTTCATGTACAACACATTCATTAAACACTGACTCATAAATGACTCTATGGGAGTCAAATATTAAAAATTAAGGAAGTATGAAAAAAAATGCCATAGTTTAAACGTAGAAAATCAGTCTCTATACCATGCTGTCTGCTTACATGTTTAAAGTTTTAAGTTAAAATATAAAAGTCACCTTGTTTTTGCAATCTTCATGTGACTTCAGTAACTACATATTTTAAAAAGCGTCCTCAAATCATTTTAAAATAATTGATACTAAATCAAAAGGCAACATTTTAAAGACTTCACCATAATTTTCCTAAAGCTTTTGAGGCTGATTGAACTTAAATTAAATGACTGTATTTTAACTTTTAAAAAAGTCATTTTTTACAAATACAAAAACTGTCAAATATGCTGTATTCTAGTAAGCACTTCTGGCATATAGTAGATATAAAATATTTTAAATGCCCTAAAAGCATCCAATAAACACTAACCTATTTAACCTAGGTAATTTAATTACATTTTATAGCTTAAGTTCCTCTTCCTCTCTAAGAAAAATCAACACTCTTTAATATTTAACCTAATTTTACAGTATATAAAAAATACTAACCAGAACAGGTTTTAGTTTCTCTGAGACAGCGGTTCTCAACCTGTGGGTCGCGACCCCTTTGGCAGTCGAATGACCCTTTCACAGGAGTCGCCTAAGACCATCCTGCATATCAGATATTTACATTACGATTCATAACAGTAGCAACATGACAGTTATGAAGTAGCAACGAAAATAATTTTATGGTTGGGTCACAACATGAGGAACTGTATTTAAAGGGCCAAAAGGTTGAGAACCACTGCTTTAAGATGTGTTTTGTGTTCATTCATGCCAATTCAATTATCATGCTTGCTGTGTAGGGATCATTACATACTGACTTTAAAAATCAAGTTCAAAATAAGTAATGAGAAAGCACCATAAAATATTAACTATCAAACTTATATTCAATACTTTTCATTAAACAAATTTTGGTTATAAAACTAGAAATTAAAAAAACACAGAACCATAGCTTTATTTGATATACTAGGCCTTCTGAAGTCTTTGCTCTGTATATAAAAGTTATTGATGTACTCTTGAAATTTCATTAATAATAGATGTTTAAAACAAAATCATATTAAATAGTTATCTCTCTAGGAATTAGACATACTTCAATATTTCAAAATATTTAAACAAATAAACATATAGTACCTACCTTTGTATCTGCTAAAGCATTGATGACATTCCCAAGAGCTAGAAGTGATCGATTAATATTTGTACCTTCTCTGAACCGGGTCCCTTTAGCACTGGTAGCACTGGCTCTCTCAGACCCGGCCAGGTCAATGAGGGACATCTTGGCAATTCGGACATTTTGATCAATACTTGCTGTTTTGTCTTGTTGTCGCAAATAAATCTTTTTGAAATTACAGAATAGGGAAAATGAGAAGATTTAACAAAATTAAAAGGGAAATGTACAGTTTACTTTGGCTGATATTTAAGAATACTAGAAGTACCTACCAAAGTTGAGAAAAATTGGAAAATAAAATGTGTCCAGAGGACAAATAAGTGTTGGCTGAACTAAGGTCAAAACAAACACTAATTGTATCTGGTAACCCTTGAATCAGATCATGGGATTATCAGAGATGGTAGTGGGGCACAAGTCCTTTAGAAATAATGTTCCTAAGAGAACATCAAAGGCAGTGGTCAGAATGCTTTGCATGTCTGCAGGGATTGTTCCCAAAGGAAAGCTGAATTTGAATGTTGACCCAATTCAAAGAGTAAATTTACCCCAGTTCTCCAAATTGTTGTAATTATAGTTTAAAAAATGAAACATATAAAAAATAGTATATTGAAGAATACTAGTCATGTTCAACAGTCTATTAGAGTAAAGCACAACTTATTCAACTATTTTAAGCTACTTTGTCATTTAACTGATATAAATTTGGTGGCAAATTTAAAAGATATGGGAAAGATATTTCTCTATTATAAAACTCTTTTGCTAAATTTTCTTACAAAACAGGGTCTAAGACATTTTGGAAAACTCCATGTCACAGGTAAATATTTCTCTCAAGACTACTGATAAATAAAGTCAGTAGTAAGAATATAAAAGATTAATACAATTTTGTGGGATTGGAAACTTTCTGAATGACTTGATTGCCTCAGATATGAATTCTTTCAACTATAACAATTTTTATAAAATGAGTTTTACATAGCATAATCCAATATAATAGAGGTAATATGCAAATTGACTATCACACCCTCGCACAAGATGGCTGTGCCCATGTCATCACAAGATGGCCGGCAGGGGAGGGCAGTGGGGGCGACCAGGCCTGCAGGGGAAGGTAGTTGGGGGCAACTGGGTCGGCAGTGGAGCAGTTAGGTGTCAATCAGGCCAGCAGGGGAGTGGTTAGGGGGCGATCAGGCTGGCAGGCAGAAAAGGTTAGGGGCAATCAGGCAGGCAGGTAGGCGAGCAGTTGGGAGGCAGGGTCCTGGATTGTTAGAGGGATGTCCGACTACTGGTATAGGCCCGATCCTGCAGGGATCGGCAGTTGGACATTCCCTGAAGGGTCCCAGATTGGAGAGGGTGCAGGCTGGGCTGAGGGACACTCCCCCCCCCAAGTGCATGAATTTTGTGTACCTGGCCTCTAGTCTATATAACAAAAACCTAAGTGACTATTGCGTTAGAACGACCAGTCGCTATGATGCACACTGACGACCAGGGGACTGATGCTCAACGCAAGAACTGCCCCCTGGTGCTCAGTGCGCTCCCACAGGGTGAGCGCCGTTCAGCCAGAAGCCAGGGTCATGGCTGGCGATCGCAGCAGCAGTGGCAGGAGCCTCTCCCGAGGAGTCCCAGACTGCGAGAGGGCACAGGCCAGGCTGAGGGGACCCACCGCCCCGCCCAGTGCACGAATTTGGCGCACGGGGCCTCTAGTCCATAATAAAGCTACATAATCATTTGGCTTTAACAGGACTAGAAGCTGTAAGAAATAATATCTAACCTATGCATTTAGAATTCTTAAAAGTACTGTATCAACTGAATTGCACTTTCTTAAAAAATGCAACTACTTTATATGGTCACTATGATGAAATCTTTTAAAAAGTGAATCAGTATCTCCCCAATTCCTTGGTTATGTAAATCTAGATCTATAAAGTTTGCTCTGAATATAAGTTTATGCTTTGGAAATATTAAATATTTTCACCAAATTAAAAAAAAAAAGAAAGAAAAAACTACAATACTTCTTATCCACTATATCTTTAACCAGGTAAAATTTATATTTCTGTTTTACATCATCTCATTTCTAAATATTCTGGTAAGAATCTTCTCAAAGCTGCAAAGTAAAGAAAGAGCTAAGAAGTAGGAAAGTACATAGATGAAAAAAATTTTTTGTATGTGTGAAAATTACAATCCACAAATTTGGCTTCATTTATTTTAAATTCAACTTTTAAGAGCAATAGTCTAGTGCAGTGGTCGGCAAACTGCGGCTCGCGAGCCACATGCGGCTCTTGGGCCCCTTGAGTGTGGCTCTTCCACAAAATACCACGTGCGGGCGAGCATGTACAGTGCGATTGAAACTTTGTGGCCCATGCGCAGAAGTTGGTATTTTGCGGAAGAGCCACACTCAAGGGGCAAAAGAGCCGCATGTGGCTCGCAAGCCGCAGTTTGCCGACCACTAGTCTAGTGGCTTGTTACCTGGAAAACAGCATGAGAACGAGAAGATGTGGCATTCATATCAGTAGGATGTTGTGTCCTATTTTTGTTCCCATTATCCAACAAGTGTAAAATTTCTTCTGAGGACTTGGGCTAGAGAAGTTTAAAAATATATACAAATTAGCCACCTGAGTTTAAATTTTGTAATACATGTTCAACAAGCAAGAAGAATTTTAAAGATAAAAAAAGTGAGAAAAAGCTTTCTATAATTTAAATCCTATTAAATATTGACTATATATCATTTGCTTTGTACATTGGTGTTACATGAGGAATAAAAGATAAAGCCTTGTCTTCTGAGCAGATAAAATATAAATGTATTAAAGAAAGTAATACATGATATTAAATGTTCAAGAGTATTTTTAAAAGAAAAAGAACAAAATAAAACTGAAGATACACCATGTTTATTTTAAGTTTATACTTCATTATTTTTCTTCTTTCTCAAGCACAATGAAGAATAAGTAAATGGCTAAATAACCAAACTTGCTATCTGAACAGAGGAAAAGTTTATAAACATACCTGATGTAAAGTCAACCCCTGAACAACGACCCCTTTTTGGGCATCTTCCCTGACAGCAAGTGGCCCTGAATTTACTAAGAGGTCACGAATCTGTTCATTATATACCTTAAAATAAAAATAAAAATAACTGCTTTAACATTGATCTTAAAACAATAGTGATAACATCACAAACAGGCATACATTGCTGATTTAAGTTTATATTAGAATTTTATCTTAAAGACAAATAGCAGCTCATTTAGTTCATCTCATTCCTTCTATCTCATGTTGCTATCAGTATTTTACCATCTGAGGAAACAGAAGAGTTTAACTACATAGAGTTTAACTAAATAGGCTTGAAATTTAAATTTAAAGGTGGAGTCATTATATGCTCATCCCGTAATTGCTAACTTGATGATTTCAGTGAAAGAGAAATAAGATTGCTGGAATTGCCTTTACCAATTTCCTGGAAATATACAGGACACATGGTCTTGGGAAATTCTAGTGGATCTGAAATGTAAGTTATATGGAGGTGGCATGGTTCTCACTGAAGACATTTATTATTTCATGATGCCCAAGTAGACCAAACTTTTAAAAATTTTACAGCTCAAAAGTTAAAGAAAACTCATACTCAAGGATGGATAGTGTTTTATTCCATTTATCCTTCAATTACATTAATTTAACATGCAATTTTTATGATAATTCCATAATGGAAACCCCTACCCCCATTTGAATAATGAAGGAACTAAGACCCTAAAAGGTTAAGCGATTTGTCCATGTCCACGAAGGTAACAGCAGAGGAGACTGAAGGCCAAATATCCTCACTCTACTACATGGTATTGAATACACATCTGTACTTTATGTCTCTGGTATTTTTTTTTTTTTTTTAGTAATTTTTATCTTTTTAGGTAATGCATATAAACAATTTTATTGACCGAATTTTATGAATTTACTAAAGGTACTAAGTTTTCTAGTTCCTACCTAATGTCAACTACCACTGATATTTCCATTTTCTTAGAAATAGACCATAGTGACAATTTATTGCTAGTAAAATTTTTAACAATGAATGATAACCATTTTTAAATGTAGTAAACTCTTTAAAGTAGTAAAATATTCAAGAGCTACATTTTTGGCTCTTATTTTTCTGAAGTAGCAGTCACTTTTCTAGTGCTTTCCCTTACCCACTTAAATCATAGAAAAAACGCAATTAGAACAATCATTCTCAAGCTAGTCTATGCTTCAGAACCACCTGGGAGCTTTTTAAAAACATAGATGCCTCGGCCACAATCCAGACCTATTAAATTAAAATGTCCAGGGGGTGAGGTCCAGGCATGGCTATTTTTAAAAAGCTCCATAGCCAATTCTGGTGTACAGCCCAAGAGGAAAACCATTAGATTAGACATTGCCTTCCCAATAAAATGAAAGTAGATTAAAAGAAAGGAAAAATGATTAAAAACATTAAAAAAAACTTTAAAATTCTCCCAGTTATGAAGGGATCTAAAAAAGAAATAACCAATCCTGCCATGCTCTTTTCTAATTATGTTCAGAACAATTGTTTTCCATACTTAACTATCGGAAGTGAGTTTTACTTCTCTTTTATCTTCAAGTCCTATAGACTAAGATGAAAATTTTTAGCAACATACATAATCTTAATGAATTTTTGAAATGTAGGAGCTTAATTATAAGGTATCAATAAAAGAGCTGTAACGAGTAGAATTTTTTCTGACACCACAAATGAATAGGCAGTAAAATCAGGAATTTATGTTTCTGTACTGGTTTCTGAAACACTATCTTAATTCAAAGTTAGAATGCCTGGCACTTAGTTATGATGTGTTGAATGTCAGCTATTAGTAAAAGGACAGGTGGCCTACAGAAATGATGGGGCATGTCAGAAGGACCTAGGAGACAGCACAAAAGAGCCTTGATTGGCACAATTTCAGCATATAAATAAATAATTACAGAAAGAGGTTATAAACTACTGAATTATGTTAATAACTTGATGAGTTTACACTGATACAATAAAGGAAAGAGAAGCTCTCTTTACAGTAGACAGCCAATGAATAAATGTAGAAGAAATGAAGGAATTTAAAATCATAATCATCTAACATCGTAATAATTGACTCAAGCATGAATCATCAGTGGATGAAAGTTTGAGTAAGAAGATATTTACATATTCTCCCTACAAGGTACTTTTTAATTACAAAAGTTAAAGTAGTCTTGACAATGCAGAAACTTTGCAGACACCAGCATGATGAAATTGATCAAAGTTAACATAGCTAGTAATGGAACTAACTAAACACATAAGCCTCTTGATATGATGTCATAAGAACACAAAGTCACTTGTGTGGTATTTCTGCCAGTGCATAACCCAAATCTAATCGTGACAAACCAAACTAAGAGTTTTATGACAGCAAAAACATAAAAAAGAAATCCAGATTAAGGAGACTAAAGAGTTAGGACAACTGAATGCAACTAAGGATCTTAGATTTTCTTTTCTAATAAAGGGCATTATTAGAATCAATAGCAAACTCTTATTAAGGTCTATGGATTAGGTAACAGTATATCATTATTAATTTCCTGATAACTCTTCAGTGGTTATTTAAGGAAACTTCTAGAAGTCTGTAACTTCAGCAGTTTAGAAAAAAGAAACAGCTACACACACATAAAGAGAGAGAAAGCAAAGATGGTCAAACGTTAACAATATGGGGAATCTGGGTGAAGGGTATCTGGAAGTTCTTTGTACTAATCTTTCTACTTTTATGCAAGTTAGATATGCCAAATAAAATACGGGAAAAAGAGAAAGATGCATCACAGGCACTTAAAAATGTTGTTATATATTCATGAGAAAATTCCTATATGACAGAATAATTTAAATGGACCATGGAACTTCTTAAAGAAAGAGTTCTCAATACTACTGATTAATCTAAAGAATGCTATTGCCAACTTACCTCCAGATAAGAAACTGCGGTACTACATATTTTCTCTTCTTTAATCTCATCCATGGATTTGTAAAGGTCTAACAAGGTTAGATACATCACTCCAGGTTCAGTAGCTGATCCTAGCATCGTGTGGGTCTTCCCAGCTCCAGTGGCACCATATGCAAGTACTGGGTTTTTATGAAAAGGGATCAAAGCGCTCTGTTATGACATATACCATTACTATAGCCCCTGTCTAGTGGATAGTTCCATCTGGATATGCTCAACAGTAACTTTAAACTCAACAGATAGACACAAAATTAATTTATAGTCTTATCCTTAAAACCTGCAATGTTCGCAAAAATTGACTCTTACTCCTATATTCCCTATTCTGATTAATGGTACCACCAACCAACCACCTGGCTCCCCTCTCCCCGACCCCAACACTTGTTCCCAATCTTCTACAGCAAACTTATACATTTTAAGTAATCAATTATGTTTCCCTATTAGTCTCAATCTTCTTCCATCCCATAGAATTTGTGCAGTTACTTTTATGAAAAATGAAATTTGAATATGTTAAAGCTGTGTAATAGTTCCACAGTCCTACAGGAGGAAATTCAAATTCCTCACCTTGGAATACTATTAGGCATTCTAAGAGAGGGTGTCTGGTTACCGCTCTAGCCTATTTCTCCCTTGCTGTGGTCTAGGTACACTAGATTATTTGAAGTTCTCCTCAAGTGCTGCTCTCTTTCTACTCCACTGCCTTTGTCCTGGAAAGTTCCTCTATTTAACCCAACTAGAAAACTTTCATCTATTCTAAATATTCAGCACAAATGTCACTTTCCTGTGCCTTCCCCGACAGTCTTAGGCAGAAACGTCTACTCCCTTATTTGAGCCCTCAGTATATGCCACACAACTTTCTATTCCAGCACATATCACAGTGTATTTCCAACTCTGAGTTCTGCCAAGGCAGAGGCCAGATATCCTTCATACTTAACAAGCCACCTGGCACAAAGCAGGTATTCGATACAAGTTTGCTGAATGAATGAGTTCTAGACTGAAACCATTTATAAAATTCATTTTAAAATTTAAAACAAAAAAAAAATGTTGTCTTACGCAAATTACTTGGTTTTCAAGATTCTATCCAGTAACACATAAAAGTGATGTTTTTTTTCAAATGCAAGAAAAAGTCCACATATGGCAAATACCCATCACAATATTAATGCAAAACCAAAAGTTCACATATGTCAAATACCATCACAATATTAATGCCAAAAAAGTCCACATATGGCAAATACCCACCATAAGATTGAGTTAAGGCAATAATTTCTCATATTATTACTGGTGAGAATATTTTTATAAGTTAAATTTCTCTGCTAAGCTAAATGTTAAACTACAAAAATACTTTTCAGAAGAATGAATTAAAGTGATGTATGTTTCATTTTGTTCTATTTTATATAAGACCATAGTATATCAAGAAGTCTTAAGATAGCTAGATAAGAATATAAAGTTAAAGCCAAGAAGAAACCAAAGATTCAGTTGGTAGATTTTTGTTTATTTGATGTAAAAAAAAATCAAAAATCTCTAGAGACAATATGGAATTCCATGAATGAAGAAAAGAATATATGCTAAAATTCATAATCATAGCAATATAATCAATAAACCACATTCCTTTCTTGCTGGACCAAGAGGATAAGTCTTCTGTAATAAAACTGAATGAGTCAGTGAGAGACAGTAAAATATGTTATCGTTTTGGGGCATCTTAAAGAAAATGCCATAAACTGTGTAATTCCAAAAGTATGATATGAATAGTGGTATTAAGTGACTTGTAAGCATAGAGAAATAGCTGGCCTTTTGGACATATCTCTTTCTAGGAAATCAAGATGGCCATTTTGAAAGGAAAATTATTATAGGTCTATCAAGGGCACTAGACATTATTTTTTGGCTGAAGATATGCTAACAAAGCACTTGAAATCCAATTAACATGGGCTTTTAACATTTTTATTTCAAGATATTGTAAAAAAAAAAAAGGTGCTATAAAGAAAATGCCAAGTGTTCAAAAAATGTCTGACTATTCCACAGGGATAGATAGTTATAAGGGTAAGCAGTGAAACTATTATAAACACAAACTGTGAGAAATCTGGCATCAATTATAAGAAGCCTGTGGTTTAATAACAAATTGAAAGGATGATTGTCTATAGGGACCATAGCAAGACCGTGAAAGAGAAAGCTTCACAAATGATATATGTTATATATGATGACTAAATTTCAATAAAGTTTGCATTTACAATGAAAGTCTACTGAATTCAATAATTTTAGCAAACATGCACCTTAAAATTGGTATTTAGAGGAAAAGGCCAAGTAGATGTTTCTTCTAATGTAAAAACTAAAATCAGACAGGAAAATTAAACCCCAACTGAAGTAATTACCTGTGCAATTATATCCATTCAAAAAACTCCGAAGAATTGGCTTAGTAGTGTGTTCAAAAACTTCTAATTGAGTTGAAGTTTCATCAAAAACAGCATCAAATACAAACTTAAGATCCTTATTTTGTTTCTTTGTAATATCTCGATTTCCAGATTTCTTTCCACGGAAAAAACTGATTTCTTGTTGTTTGGGATCAAAAACTAGAATATGCTTATCTACAACATGGGCCACTTTATGGAATCCAGCTGCCTTTTCCTTTGTGTTCTCAGGACGCACACGAACAACTACTTTCATGTGGTGACACAGGTCTTCCTCAGTGACAGACATGGTTGGTTATCTTGATTCGTTTATATGAACACCTAAATACCTAAAATTAAAAAGAAACAAAGTTTTAATATTAGTTCTACATGCCTGCAAAATGACTGGCATGTAGTACTCATTGAAAAAAGATTTTAAGGCTGTTCCACTCACCTGGTAAATGTTACTGGAAATATAGAGTTGCCTGTTGAACAACATGGGTTTATACTGTGTGGGTTCACTTCTTTGTAGGTTTTTAAAAATAAATACTGTAAATGCATTTTCTCTTCCTTATGATTTTCTTAATAACATTTTTTATCTTACTTTATTATAAGAATATAGTACATAATGCATACAAAATGTGTTAATTGACCGTTTATATTATTGGTAAGATTTCTAGTCAACAGTGGGCTATTAGTAAAGTTTTGGGAGAGTCAAAAGTTACATGCAAGATAATAGAGACCATTATAAACTCTTGAACAATAATAGATACAGAGGCAGAGTTGCCTCAAACAGACTGTTAAACTACAGCAGGAAGGCCGGGGAGGGTGGGGGGGCTGGAGGGGGGTGGTAAGAGATCAACCAAAGGACTTGTATGCATGCATATAAGCATAACCAATGGACATAAGACACTGGGGGGTAGGGGAAGCCAGGGGATTGTCAAGGGCGGGGAAAAAAAAAGGAGACATATGTAATACTCTTTGTAATAATTTAAGCAATAAAAAAATTAAAAAAAAAAAAAAAAGTTACATGCAAAATAAGTCAGACAGAAGTTAGGAACCATATGCTTTTACTCATATGTGGAACATAAAACTGAAAGCAACCAATGAACAAACAAGAAAAACAAAGAAAAACTCACAGACACAGACAACAGTATGGTGGTTACCAGAGGGAAGGGAGTGGGCTGGGGTAAAATAAAAGGTAAAGGGGGTCAAATATATAGTGACAGAAGATTTGACTTTGGGAGGTGGGCACATAATGCAATATAAGGATTATGTGTCTCAGAACTGTACACTTGGAACCTATATAAACTTATTAACCAAGTTACCCCAATAAATTTAACTTTAAAAAGGAAAAAAGTTATGTGCAAATTTTGAAAGGCATGGGGGGGCGGCGGGTGGGGCACAGTGCCCCAAACCTCTGCTTTGTTCAAGGGTCAAGTGTGTGTTTGTGCATGTATGCACACATTTGTTTATTTGTTTAACTCCTTGGTTCAAAATCTTCCAACAGTTCTTCATCTTATTCAGAGTACAAGTTAAGTTCATTAATGGCCTACATTTTTCACCTTGTTTTATTGCTCACTCTATTCCAGCTAACATGCCAAGCACCCCATAGGTCTTTCTATTAGCCATTCTCTCTTTTGCCAAGTACATAACTAATTCCTTCACTTCTTTCAAGTACTTGCTCTATTGCTGCTCTCCTAACCTCATTAACATTGCCAACCTAATTCCTAATCACTCTTATCCTGCTTTATTTTTTTCCAAAGTGCTTACTATCTCCTAATAGATTGTGTGTGTGTGTGTGTGTGTGTGTGTGTGTGTTTTAAACTTATTTTTTTACACCTGCAATCATTAATGTACTCTAAATTCACATCATTATAGAACAGTGACTAGGATCTATATTCAGAGCTAGGATCCCTGAATAAAGCATGGGTATACACCATCTCCATCACCTTCATATCTGGGCTTCTAATTGATATATCCTTGGAATTATTTTTAACCCAATGGGTCTCTGAGACACAGGTAGAGACCAGCCTGGTTGTTTCAATTTCCACTGCCCAGAAGCTTGCAGCCAAGATCACATTTACTAAAAATAGTTCACAAGCCAAGGCTCTGCCTTCATTACCTTGATATAATTCTGAGAGATCCTTTCCTATTCATTCCCATGACCCAAACTAAAATAGTGCTGGAGTCATTGTAAAAAAAAAAAAAAAATAAAAGCTAGATTTCTGGGTAGCCTCCCAGTAATTGTATATGGTTTAGCTGAAGTGTTTAAGTGTAAGGGAAGGGTCTAATATTTCAGGTAAAGAGATTTATCATGGTTTCACACATACATGCCATTTTTTGCATTGTGACATAATCTAATCACTCTCACTGCTGTGGAGATAAAATACTATAGGGAATAGAGATTAGCTAAGTAACTGTAGTAATATAGACAAGAGATGATGTTGTAACTCAGAACAGGGTGGTGGTCAGGTTCTGGATGTATGCTAAAGGTCAAGACAATAGAATTTCCTGATAGACAGATGTGGGGTATGAGAGAAAATAGATTCAAGAATAACTCCAAAGTTCTTGGCCTGGGGTTGGGAAAAAATGGAATAGCCATTAACTGGGATGATAATAAGAGAGAGTAGAGCAGGTTTTGGAGCAGAAGATCAGTTCAGTTCTAGATATCTTAAATCTAAAAATGCTAATAGGCATCCAGGTGGAAATGTTGAGGCAGTGGGAAGCCAAGTTAAGAAAGTAAAGCTGCATCAATCAGACCTTCAAACATCAGAGGGAAGGTAGGGGAGGGCGGGGAAAAGAGGGAGAGATCAACCAAAGGACTTGTATGCATGCATATAGCCTACCAATGGACACAGACACCAGGGGGGTGAGGGCATGAGTGGGGGGGATGGAGGGGCAATAGGGGGATAAAGACACATATATAATACCTTAATCAATAATAATTTTAAGCCGAAACCGGTTTGGCTCAGTGGATAGAGCGTCGGCCTGCGGACTGAAAGGTCCCAGGTTCGATTCCGGTCGAGGGCATGTACCTGGGTTGCGGGCACATCCCCAATAGGAGATGTGCAGGAGGCGGCTGATCGATGTTTCTCTCTCATCGATGTTTCTAACTCTCTATCTCTCTCCCTTCCTCTCTGTAAAAAATCAATAAAATATATTTTTAAAAAAAAAAAAAAAAAAAAATAATAATAATTTTAAAAAAGTAAAGCTATCCTCAGAGTCTTAATGCCATTTGAAGCTTTTAGAAGTTTTTAAAGCTTCAAATGGCATTAAGATTTGAAGACCTTAAGGAAGACCTTTAAATCAAGGAGGAAGGAATGATCAATTGTGTTAAATACTGCTAATGTGTTCAATATTTAATAAGAAGTAACCATGGGATTTAGTAAAACAGAGGCCAATGAGAAGAGCAATTTTGGGGGAATGGTGGGACAAAAGACTGAATGGGAGAAGATTCAAAGAGTGAATAAAGAAACTACTACTAGAAACTACTACTGCAGAAGTGAGCAAAGAAATGGTGTGGGTGGAGGGGGAAGAAGGGTTAAAGAAGAAATTTCATTTGTGTGTGTGTGTTTTTTTTAATGGAAAAATAACAGCAATGAGATAGCTAAAATATGTCATAAAACCATATACTTTTGGAAAGAATTCAAATAAGACCAAAAGCAATCTAAAAGCAGAAGACAGTGGACACAGCACTCCCATTTTAGGACTCTGTCCTTCTCCAAAAATAGAATGCTAAAGACGAAAGATGGTCATTTGGATTCTAACAGTCAGGTCCCAAGTGAATTACTACTCTGCTCTTTCTGTCTCGCCAAGTCCCACAAAGCACCTATAGCTCATTTCTATGACCTTGGTCAAGTTACTTAACCTCACTGAGTCTCAGGTTTCTCATTTGTGTAAAAGAGAGAATACCTCATAATATTGTTGTAAAGGTTAAAGGACATAACAGGTATTAAGGCATTCAATAAACGTCAATTCTCTTCACTATCTGTTCCCACTCATGCCTCTTGTTTCCAGAGATACTGGTCCATCTTTTTAATGATTCCCAATAAGCTTATGACTGGTACTTTGGGTAGGATAATTCTTCCTTGTTTAGAATTGCCCCATGCATTAGAGTATGTTTAGCATTTCTGACCTGCGCCTATTAAAGGCTAGTAGAATCCCACATTTCTTATGATACCCAAAAACTAACCTCCATACACATTTCTAAATCTTTTAAAAGTATTCAACAATGCTTTGACTTTAACTGATAAACTTTTTAAAAATGACAGATATGTACATATATGATGAAATGGTTAACCAAGCTTATAAGACATTAGGTGATTATTTCAAAACAGAACTTAGAACCTCAAGGATGGAAGGTAAATCTTGCTAATTAACTAATTAATTCAATAAGTTAATTTTTAGATGTTGGAGCCAGACAGCCTAGTTTAAAATTCCAGCTCTACTACTTAACTGGCCATAACTGTGGGCAAGTTACTTAAATGCCTTATGGCTCAGTTTCCTCATTTGTAAAATGGGACTAATAATACCTACTTCATAGAATTGTTGTGAGGATTAAGCACTTAGAATAATGTCTGACACAGAGTATACCACTGCAAATGTTTGCTACTAACAATATTATTATAATATACAGTGCAGTGAGGGAAACAGATATTAACAATACAGTGACACAAAAGATAAAGGTTTAACTGTGCCAAGTGTTTTAAAGTAAAGGTGATAAGTGCTATGTAAAAGTATAATGGGGTACTGATATAGTTAGAAAGCTTCCTAGAGGAAGTGATGAGTTGAGAGCTGAGGGATGGATAATTATTAACTAGGTAAAAAAAAAAAAAAGCATTTCAAGAAGGAAAACTAATTATGCATTCAGTAAATGTTTACTGAGTGCCTTCTATGTGTTAGGCATTTCTCTGGGCCCTAGGATAAAGAGGGTCAGCAGTGTATGTATGGGCTCCTATTTTAGGATAGGGCAGTTGAAAGAAGCTTATCTAGTGGGGTGACTTTACAGAAACTCAATAATGAGTGAGAAAGTAAGTGCCTATGGCAAAAATATTTCAGGCAGCAGGTTCAAGAGCTTATGGTAGAAAACATAAGCTCTTGTGCAGTGGACATAACTGGCTGCATGGTCAATTTTCTTAAATTTTGTTTCTTCTAGTTTAGTTTTAGATAATTGTAACTTTTTCTATAGCATCTAAAGAGATGCTCAATTTACCTTTGTTTGCTCAGTACTGACGCAGCAAAAGAGAAGGGAAAAGATTGCATTCAGATATAAAACTGGATTAGGGTGGGGTCAGATTTAGAAGATCTTGAATGCAAGGTTATAGCTTAGATTTGATTGAAAATTTAATTAGGAATTATTGAAGATATTTTAGAAGGCAACAGATCTTATTCAAGTAACATTTCAAGGAGAAATTTTGACAATTACCTAAAAGATAGTTTAAGAAGTATGGCAAATGCAAATTTGTTTTAAACTTGTTTTAGACTTTAAGAAAGACATCATCTTAATTTTTAAAGTATCATATTTACCCTAATTTGTCAAAACAAATGAGTGAATATAATTTTCATAATAAAAATACCTAAAGTTAGAAGAAACAAACAAACAAATAACCTAAAGTCAACAAAATCACCAAAATGTAAAAATTTGTCTATGTTTAAATATACTGATGCCTTCAGGGATTGATGAGGTTGCTCTTATACTAATACATGATGCCTGCTTTCTTTTCTAACATGGCTAAGTACAAGAGATGGAGATCTAGTTGATTCTGAATAAGGCACATAAGAAAGCAAATTCCTTAACCATGTTTATTAATTGGCAAAAGAATAAATATTGTTATCTGACAATAATCTGTTGATTCCAAAATATTTTTCAAATGACAGTTCAATTTTGTCATATTTACTAAGTGATATTGATTGAATAGAATCAAAAGAGCAAGCTGATGGGATTTCGTTGTTGGAACTAAAACATTAAGGAGAAACACTTCCAATACCCTTGTTCATATAGAAGAAAGGTATTTGTCTAGTCTACAGAGAAAAGAATACAAAAGAGTAAAAAGGAGCTAATGAAGGGGCTTTTTGTTCCCAATCTATAAAATAAGGTTGCATTATATAATATCTAAGGTCCTTTTTCTAGCTCTAAAGTTTTATAATTATTGCATATGACAAGATATAACAGCTAGTGAAGGTGTATTTTTTTAATTTTTATATCCCTAACTTCTTGTACTGAACCTAGACACATAAATAAATAGACACAGAATCTAAGAAAGCAATTTACCCATTTAGAGACAAACATACAATATATTTCTCTAACAGAATGAACATATTACAGTAGGGTACAATGATTGGCAATAACAGGCAATTACAATGAGGACCCTGAGGCACAAATTTTAAAAAATGTGCCAAATTTCTTTTCATACAAAATCAGGAAAATGAGATAATGTTTCATGCTAATCAGTGAGAAAGCTTAAAATGTCACTTGACAAGGGTAACATTCAATTTTCTGGGAGTTTCACTTACATGGAACAGCTCATTTCTCTGCTATATTTAATGAAGAGGTGTTAAAAACTAATTCTCTTCAATAATTGCAAGATAATATAAATTGTGTTGAACGGGGGCAATCCTTAACTTTATCTAACTACCATTCACTCTAGGTAAAGTATAAGCCAATTAAGTTAAAAGATTCACCCCCAATTGTACATAAATACAATAATATTTTTAGTTCATTGACTGTATGTACTGATGCTTTCTTCAAAAGCAGTAAGATTACTTTATGAATCTTATGTCATTCCCCCTGCTATAAATTCTTCAATGACTTCCCAACATAAGAATAAAATGTACTCTTTACCATGTCCTGTAGATTGTACACCTGTCTACTTAGACCGTTTCTTCAAATGTTCTCTTCCTTGGTTACTCTGCTTCAGTCACACTGTCCTTAGTGTCCCTAAAAAAATTCCAGTCTTGTCCTGTCCTCATTGCCTTCACACTTTCTCTTCTCTTTGCCTGGAAGGCTCTACCTTTAAATATCTGCAAATCTTAATCCCTCAGTTCATCATTTAGATCTCTCTCTATTCAAATGGCACTTTACAGAAGCTTTCCCTCAAGATCCCATTCAAAATAGTATTTCTGCCCTTGCCTCATCAATCTCTTACCTACTTTATTTATTTTCTTAGCATCTATTCTAGACTAACTGGAAAATAGATGTTTTATTTGATTACATACTTATTGTTTCCTCTCTAGAATGTCAATACTGTGAGAGTATGGTCTTCATTTGTACCCCAGACCCTAGAACAGGGCTTGTCAAATATTTAGGATTCTCAATACATACTTATTGATAAACGAAAAATAAACGAATGCAGTTTTTTACTGATACATGTGCCAAAAAACAAGTGCAGAATAGTGGACTCGGCACACAATCATTTGTATGTTTAAAAGTTACATACTGTTTGTGTATGCATGGACTCTGAGAGAGAGAACACAGAAATTGATAATGCCAGTTGCCCCATGGTGAGGAAATATAAAGGTCTGGGTGACAGGCAGGCTTGCTTTCTACTTTATATTCTTTTTTGCTGTTTGAATTTTAAATGCAAAATTTCAAAAACAAAACAAAACAAAAATTATTAAGTTTACCTTAAACACAACTACCCTTTAATAACAAGTTCTATTTATGAAATATTTTCTATTGAGCTCTTATTCTACAGACAGACATTCTAAGCAATTTACATGCTTCTCATTTAATCCCCACAACAATCCTATGATATAGGTATATTATTAACATTCCAATCTTACACAGGAAAAAAACTAGTTAGGGAGAGATTATGTTAACTGGCAAAAGTCACACTATTGGAAGCACAAGACATGGGATTTGAACACAGACTAAATCTAAAACTCAAGAATTTAATTGCCATTCTTCCTGACATCAATACATAATACACAAACTTTCTTACAGAAGTTTAAAAAATATAGATTTGCCTACTTTTGATAGAAACCTCAGGGTAGTACAGGAGCTCTTGCATACATGTTGAAATAAAACAAAGTTTATGCTTTCTCTGTGCTTGTTGGATTATCAGTTTCTATTCTCTCCAAATATACCATGAATTGAGAACTCTTGGATTAGGTCTACACAGTGATATTTAGTAATCATGAACAACAATGACTATTATTTGAAAACACTGTATATATATCAGGCATTATAGTAAACATTTGACATTCACTATCTCATTCAATCCTTAAAATAATCATATATAAGGTAGATTCTATTATTGTCTCCATTTTACAAAAAACAGAGACCTAGTTTTAGAATAAGTAATTCTGCCAAGATGACATAGCTAGTAAGTGAGGAGTCAGAATGTGGATCCAGATCCAAATCCAAAGTCAATGTTCTGAACAACAATGCTCTACTGGAATCGGAACAGAATGCTTTCAAACAATGAAACAGAAACGTTGCATGAATCATCTTGAATGTGGAATGATAGAGTTAACTCAAACCTGAATTAGATTCAGATTCAACAAACAGTTTTTAGGACCAGGAATTATCCTCCACACTATCATTTATTGTCTCTAGGCAACTTAAACCTCTTTTTGGAAATAACTTTAGTGTTAGAACCACTGCTTCTACTAACATATGCATCAGGGAATGAATTTCACATGCAGGGAAGGGTGGCACTGACATCTGGGCTATTTTTTCCCTCCTAGTTTTTATAGAGTTGACAGCATAAAAATAATTTCATGTGTACCTTCATCGATTCAGGGTATATTTTTAGTGGAACAGGAGGCACTTTTTTAAAACGAAAATTTCATGTACTTCTAAGTACTTGTTCAAAAACAGAAGAGACATTAATCACTACAGTTAAAGGCAGATACTCTTTGTACTGAAATACAATTATTACAAAATAACAGAAACTTACATAACAGGCCCTATGTAGTCTTTGAATCTTATATTCTCTAGCACCAAAGTTCATTTACTAGTATACCTCCCAAAATTCAAGGTGGCGGAATAACACTACCAACTAAAACCTGTAGAATGCCCAACACATTCTACCTGATTGTTAACAGTTAACCTAAGTCACAGATTATGCAGCAAAATTATTCATGTCAGGTCCAATCTCCTAAACCGTGGTCAGCTTTGACCTCTATGTAATTGAGTGCCTAAAGGAGTCTTGCAGAAACTAAGCACAGACGTTAGAAGGGCCGATTCTCAGAGCTCCATGTCCCTTTCATTTGCAACTTGCCAAGCAGTCTGATCTCTTCCATACCTCATCTGATCCTCAGCAATCCGTTAGGCAGTGCTGGCAGGTCTAATCTTGGTGCTCAGGCCTCCAGGCAGGGTCTCCATGGACTTTTGCCCGTCTAACTGCAGAACCTCACGGGAAAAAAGTTTATACATTAGGGAACCAAGGTTCCTCATTTGACAGGGATGCCCAGTCACTTTCACATCTGTGTCTGACACAAAACACTCTGAATTTGGGGTGCGGAGATCACTTTACACTGTCAAAGTGCTGGGCAGAAAGTGCTCTGCCGAAGTCTGGGAAAGGGGCCAGGATGCCCTTTAAAACTTGGACTTCCTCGGAATTTAAGGCAGGAGATCCCAGCCCTTCCTGCGGAGCAGTCGTGGGCTTCCGATCACACGGAGCCAGGCGCTTGGGGGTTCTCCAGTTTCCTCTTCCTTTAGCTTTCTCCCCAGGGATCCTAACCACCCCCGCCCTCACCCTCACCCTCCATTCAACGCTTCCCTGTTTGTAAAACACCAAATGATCAATAAGCCAGCCCACCTGGTCTTCCACGTGTGAGGCGGCGGGACCCTTCCGCGTCCAGCAAGACAGGTCATCGAAGAGCGCGTCCCGAGAACAGCTTTCTCTAGAGTTCCTCTCCCTCGCATCCAGCCCCAAAAAAGGATCCCGCAACTCCTCACTTCCACATCAACCTCCCGGGGACTCAAACTCAACCAAGAGATTCAAACCCAAGCCAGCTTCCTCAGCGCCCCGTTTCATTGGCTGCCGTCTTCGTGACGCCATCACGTCGGACGTTGCCGCGGCGCGCTGCAGCGGCGCGCAGCCGCTGGGCTCCAAAAGCCTCAGCCGCGCGACTCAGCGGAAGCTGCCTTGACTCGCGTCTCCTTGGCAACGCACGCGGCTGTTTCCGGAGGCGGTGGCCGAGGTGGGCGGGGCCAGGCCGGAACTGCAGGTGGGAGTTAGCCACCTGGGAGTCTCAGGCCGCCTTCTGTCGCCCCAGGCGCGAGGCTGGGTCCCAGGGTTCAGGGTGTGAGTGAGAAGGGTATAGGCCTGGGTTGGTGGGTGTCCTCTGCTAGAGGGAGAGGCAGAGTCTGTTGGGTGTGGATTAATAGGTTCTGGGTGTTTATTTTCTCCACTGACCAGTGAGGCCTGCAAAGGCACAGGTCCCAAGCCACTGTCACTGGGACCGAAGCGTGATCAATAAGCCTCAATTAATTAAAAGTCCAGGGCTTTAGGTTTGAGGCCCCAGGCTTCATCTCTCTGGACTCCCAGGCCTACTCTCTTTGGCGCCAATTGTGAAACCATTTGGTGTTTTACATTTCTTTCTAATGATGGCATTTCAAAATAAATTCATTTAAACTTATTGGCCTATTCATTATTGGATGCAGTAGTTTTTGTTTTGTTTTTTAAGTACTAGGTTTTATGTATTGTTTCGGAATGTACACTTTAAAAGGAAAAAAAATGCCTGGATAAAATGGGAAATATGTTTGCTAAGATAATTTGTCGTCAGGAAATTTTTAATAGTATGATGTGAATTTCATTGTTGTCCTTTATATTATTACCATTATTGTATCCGTTTATTCAGCAATTGTTGATTTTATATTTTAGGGACATAATAGTGCACAATTGTGTTAATATCCCTACCCTCTTGGAGCTTATATCTTGGTGATTCAATATCACCATATAAATAGGATGGCACAACACCAATGCAGAGTATTATAAGTAAAACAATGTCTGGAAAACCCCTATAAAATGGACATTTACTTCTTATGGAAGAAAATCAGAAGCGCTGTACATTGTATTTGATGCATGTTATATGATTGGTTTTGAACAGAGGATAAAGCATCAATAAAGCTATTAATTACTGGCTGTATTACATATATCTTAGCAAATGCAATAGTGTTTGTGTGTGTGTGTATGTATGTGTGATGCTGAGTTTAATAATAAAACTAACAAGTCTTTTTAAAAAATTCACATATGCACTCACTCTATAGTTCTTTATCTTTGATGTCCCAGGCATTTTATTAACTTTACATATGTTATGTCATTTAATTCTCAAAACAGCCCATGAGATGTGGGTATTATTTATTTTATTGAAGTGAAAACTGAAGTTTTCAGGAAATCCCTAAAGGAAAATAGTTTTCTTGAACTGTACAAACCAGCTAATTCAGAATTGAGTAATTTGTCTCTGAAATACTTTCCAGATTGAGGGATATTAAGATGCTATCTCAAAAAAAAAAAGATGCTATTTTAATAGAAAGTGAAAAAGGTGTTTTACCAATTTCTTGTAAAATTGCATTGGTCATTGGTGACTGAGAAAGTAGATATCTTAAATTTCATCGTTTTTGACACACATTGTATAAGGCTTATCCGTCTAACAGGTGTTTCCACGCCTAATCTAGGTAGTTATTTTGATTTAAAGTTTTCCTTACACTGCCATTAAGCAGTATTCAGATTAGCTCCGTATTTTTAAGGAATGTATATTTAGTTAAAACAGATCAATTTTAACATTGTAATCAATGCCATTACTGTGCCAGCTCTCTTTAGTTTGGCAAGACATTAAGGATTATAACAGAAAGCATAAGAAATGAACTTATTTTGTATGGAAACGAAGGAAAAAGAACCAAAACTTCAGAAACATATAGTGCTCAGGAGACAGAAATTCCCGCCTTTTAAAGAAACTGGTGTATAGCTAACTTTCATGTTATTTAGAACACAGACATTTAACATAGGCTTGTAGTAAAATGAAGAGTGGAGACCAGTATAAAATGAAAAGTTGGATTTAAAGTTGCATCTGACATAAAAAAAAAAAGTAAAAAGTGAATTAAATCCTGGCATTGCTAGGGTCTTATTTACCAACTCCCGTCCTCCTCCCTCTCCCCACAAAGGAACACCATTTGGAAACTCCAGCGCCTGCAAGACCCTTGGGCAGCTGGGGCTGGAAGCAGCGGAACCAAAGGCGCACGTTCCTTGGTTGTGGGCGGGACACAGACCCGAGCTGTCCGTCTTTTCAAGTTTCCCCCCGGGGCTGGGACGAAGGCGTGCAACCAGTTCAGGTTCCCCGTAGTGGTCACCGGTGGCCCGGGCTAGAGGCCACCTGAGGAATCTTCGTTCTTCAGGTGAGGAGAAGGTGGTCGAGTCCCGGGAGCTCCCCCCACGCCTTTGGGGAACTTCCAGAGGTCGCCCCACTCGCCCCGGACAAAGGAAACACACGCCCCTGCCCCCACTTGTACCGCTTCCTCTGCTGCCCGCTCATTCATTCAGAGTTCAGAACTTTCTACACAGTGTTACCTCGTCCGAGTGTAATTCTTAGGCCACAGGATGCCTTTTTCCCCTTCTCTTTAGAACTTTCACTTTCTCTGCGTTCCGGTGCGTCTCCGGGTTCAGGAATTAAGTTTTCAAAAGTTTTCTCTGCGGGGAAAACTGACTGCGATGATGGCAATGGTTAGTCCCACTGAGGAAGCAGTACCGCTCACCTTTGTGCTTCGACCATTAAAAGGGTAACCTGCCCAATTCCGTGGTCTCAAACAGCTAAGCTGAACTTTGCTGGCAAAGGAAAGTTAAATGGCTTAGGAAGCCACGGATTGGGCCAGGTTTCCGGACCCCCTGCTTCCTTGCTGGGACCAGAGGGTACATATGTTGCCTTAAATCATGTTGGGGGTGGCCGGTTCGTGGAGGACCGCCCCAGTACTTTTGGGGTTCTGGTAGGAGACTGGGCTGCAGAGGACAGAGAAGGAACTTTGGAGTTTACCTCCTTGCAAGGTATTCAAGGAAACACCCAAAGAAGAAAAGTATTGTGGCCCTTACTCCATGTTAACCCATTTTAGTAGCCAATTGGTGCATAATAAAATCCTAAGGCTTTGTATTTTGAACATAGTTGAGTAAATAGAAATTGAATATAGAAGAAAAGAATTAATTGCTGGCAAAGGCAGCATTTTTTTTTTTCTATCCTACTTGCTTTGTCCCAGGTGGTTCTGATTCCTATATTAGAATTGATGTTTTGTTTTTTTAAACATTATTGAAGTCTGGACATACAATTTAGATTGTTGAAATACTCCAGATTGCACTATTTAGACCTATATATTGTATGTCCTCTGTTGGGTACCCCACAGTACACTGTATTTCCAGGTGGAGTAGGACCAAGCAATAGGATATTGGCTCCTTAAAAAAACAAAAGAATATAATTTATGAGATACCACAATACTTAGTCAATATAATTAAATTGCTCTTCAGTTACATAAGTGTATTAAATAGAGCCAGTGGTCTCTATGTTTATAGCATAGAGGTTAAAATGACAGGCTCTGGGGATAGAATGCTGGAGTTAACACTTCTAGCTTTCTGGCTCTAGAGCTATCTGACCTTTTCACACAGTGTTTGCTTGTTTTCCTCATCTTTACAATGGGAATAATAGTTCCTACCTCTAAGAGTAGTAAGGATTGAATGAGTTAGTACATGTGGTGTGTTTAGAATTATTAATGGTACTTAGTAAATGCTCAATAAATGTGAGCTTTTATTTTGTAAAAAATGTAAGAAATACTAAGTTAAAGGGTTGTTGAGTTTACTTGTATATACTTTCTGGCAAACATAAAGCATAATTATTCATTTGGCTAATTTGTTACTGCTGAACAATCTAGTTTTATTTAAAACTCTCTCTCTCTCTTTATATATATATATATATATATATATATATATATATATATAATTTTTTTTTTGCCATATATTTCCTGTGCCACATTTGCCACATAATTCTGTGTATTATGAATTTGGTAAAGTTAACATGTTATCCTCAAGGTAACATCTTGTTGATATTATATTTACATAATATTAAATATGTACAGATAGGTATATTTATATTTCTTCTCTAGTTATTACATGTGATTAGCTTTTTAACATTATTCTTCATTTTCTATTGCAATACTGAAGGAAGGCATATTTAAGTGGGATTTATGTGTTTTTTTAAGTATTTTGAGAAAGTGTTTTTTTGTAAGGTTGGTCCCACAAATGAAATTTTCTAAAGCAAACTTTGATAAAAATGTTAATTCTGTAGAATCTGGAATTTATCCATCCATTTCTTTTCTTTTCAGAAAACATTAAGCACCTAGTGTGCATCTAATTTTGTGGCTATAAAGGTGTGGGTCTTACTCTTAAATGATTCATATTCCATGAGGAAGGGAGAGTTGTGTTAATTTGTTACTTACTGAAGTATTTCTCATCAGAAGTGTTGTTTACAACCAATTGAGTAAAAAAATGTTTTCAAAAGATCTTCTATTAATACACTTACATTCCTTCTGTTTTAAAGAGTTACATGTTGCAGAATAAAATAGAGCAAGTATGAAAAAGTGAAGGGTGTATCAACTTTTTATATTTATTTATTTATTTAAGGTCAAGGGACTGATAATTAAAGCAGTGGTGGTTATCACATGGCAAAGTATGCTCAGCTTAGTGTTTACAAAGTTACTAGAGGCCCAGTGCATGAAATTCGTGCATGGTGGGGTGTGTGGGGGGGTCCCCTCAGCCCAGCCTGCACCCTCTCCAATCCGGGACCCCTCAGGGGATGTCCTACTGCTGGTTTCGGCCCAATACCGGGGATCGGGCTTAAACCGGCAGTCGGACATCCCTCTCACAATCCAGGACCACTGGCTCCTAACTGCTCACCTGTCTACCTGCCTGATCGCCTCCAACTGCCCCCCTGCTGGCCTGGTCACCCCATGCAGCCTGCTGTTCAGTTGTTTGGTTGTCCCTCACTAACCCCCCTGCTGGCCTGGTGACTCCACGCAGCCTGCTGGTCGTTACTGTTACTGTGATGGCATCCCAGACAATTTGCATATTCCTCTATTACTAGTATAGACCAGAGGCCCGGTGCATGAAAATTCATGCACTGGAGGCGGGGGGTCCCTCAGCCCAGCCTGCCCCCTCTCACAGTCTGGGAGCCCTCAGGGTTGGGAGGCGACCCGGCAATCAGGGGAAGGCGACGCCCCATCACACCTCTGCTGCTGCCACTGCTGGCAGTGCAAGCCTCAGCCGTACCTGGTTACCTGCACCTCGGGCCAGGCCTGGGCGGCTGGGAAGCTGAAAGCCGAGGCTTGCCTGTGCCTCAGGCCGGTGCTGGGGGGCTGAGGGGACTGGGGGACTCCAGAGGCAGGTGCATGGGCGGGCCTGGCCTTGCCAAATGCCTGCAGCCCCAGCAGACCTAAGGGGACTGGGTGCTGCCATCTTGTGACTGTGGGCACCGCCATCTTTGAGGGCATGGCATTCAATTAGCATATCCCCTCTTTATTCGCTATGGGCTCCGCCATCTTTGCGATGGCATGAGGGTCAATTAGCATATTCCTTCTTTATTAGATAGGTTGGTTTAGATCAGGAGTGGGTAAACTTTTTGACTCGAGGGCCACAATGGGTTCTTAAACTGGACCGGAGGGCCGGAACAAAAGCATGGATGGAGTGTTTCTATGAACTAATATAAATTCAAAGTAAACATCATTACATAAAAGGGTACGGTCTTTTTTTTTTTTTTTTAGTTTTATTCATTTCAAACGGGCCGGATCCGGCCCGCGGGCCGTAGTTTGCCCATGGCTGGTTTAGATTGAAAAGTACTTCGTGAAATAGGTCATGGTGACATGATATCAGAGAGTATTCATGGCAAAATTGTGAGATTTTTACTTTTCTGGGACACTGAACACCTCCCTTTATTTTAGATATACACGCATAGTCTTTTCTCAAAGTTAAATGAAAGATGAAGTCTTGGTATTATGAGAAAAACAAATAGAAGGGCTTGAAATAAAAGACCACCTAAACCTAACATAGGATAATATTTATAATCCGTTCGGTCATCCAGATATCTTTTTCAAATAAACAGTTCTAATGCATTGAACTTGTTAGACTCTACTAAAATTCAAAAAAGTATATTTCAGAAAAATGACAACTAAATAATTAATTTTCACATTTCTGATGGTTAAAATATTAATGGTCTTGGGGTTAATTAGGCTACATTAAAAATTACATTTTGAGATTGTTTCTTGAATTGTTTTAGATTCCTTGCTTTGTATAAGGAGATTACTCACTCACACTTGTTTGAGATGATGAGTCTTACACATTTTTGTGTGGTAAATATTATATACTAATTTGCTTTTCCCCAAGTATTATGGCATCCTTTTAAAAAATCCAACAATCATGATATTTAAAATTTTTTTTCTAGATTTGTTGACCTACAGAATGCTTCGCTATCCATACTTTCATAGAACCTATAAAGAATGTCTTTCATGTTGGTTGGAAGCTGGCATATTTAATTTAGGTGTTAAAAGGATACATGCTACATCAGAAAGATATGATGAATATGAATCCCAGGAGCAAACAGATCAAGCTGGAGCTCATGAGTTTCACAGATCTCAAGACAGAGATTCTGAAGCTATGAGTAAACTACATATTCCAGTAATGGTGGATGAAGTTGTTCGTTGTTTGGCACCACAAAAAGGGCAGGTAAGTTCATTTGTTTTTATTTTTAAATTGTGATATAATTTGCTTATCTTAATATTCACAATTTTAAGTGGTGTGACTCAATGGATTTTAGTATATTCACAAGATTTTGCAATGATCACCACTGCCTAATTCAGGAATGTGTTCATCACTCTATTATTAAACTCCATACTTGAAAGTATTCACTCTCTATTGTCTTCCTTTTTGAAAAAATTTTCTTAACATATTTTTATTCATTTCAGAGAGGGGGAGAGAGATAGAAACATCAATAATGAGAGAAAATCATTAATAGGCAGCCTTTTGTATGCCCCATACTGGGGATTGAGCCCTGCAACCTGGGCATGTGCCTCAACTGGGAATCGAATCTTGACCTCCTGGTTCATAGGTTATCACTCAACCACTGAGCCATGCAGACTGGGCTATTGTCTCCACCCCCCCCCCCCCTTTTTTTTTTTTTACTTCTGACAACCGTTAATCTATTTTTTTGTTTGTATGGATTTGCCTAATATGGACATCTATATATATAAAAGCCTAAATGGCTGATCGATCCCTTGACCAGTAGCTGTGATGTGCACTGACCACAGGGGGCTGACACTTAACACAGGAGCTGCCCCTGGTGGTCAGTGCCCTCTCCCAGTGGGAGCGCCGCTCAACCAGAAGCCGGGCTCATGGCTGGCAAGCACAGCTGCTGTGGTGTGAGCCTCTCCCGCCTTCGTGGCAGTGCTACCGAGCGGCGCCAGGATGAGCGGGAGTCAGGATGAGCGGGAGTGGTGTGGCGCCCCCCCCAGCTCGGGCCTTTCCCCAGCCGCCTGCTGCTTCAAGCACTGCTACATCTGTTGGGGATGTCGGACTGCCAGTTTCAGCCCAACTGTGGGGATTATGCTGAAACCGGCAGTCCGACATCCCCCAAGGGGTCCTGGATTGCGAGAGGGCTCAGGCCAGGCTGAGGGACCCCACCGGTGCACGAATACATGCACTAGGCTTCTAGTTTGATATAAATGGATTTATACAATATGTAGCTTTTGCATCTGCTTTTTTTACTTAGCATGTTTTCAAGATTTATCTACATTGTAGCACGAATCTCTATTTCATTTTATCCCTGAATCATTTTGTTGTATGGATGTATCACTTTTTTAAAAAATCTATTCTTCAACTTATGACATTTATGTTTTTACATTTTGGCTACTGTGAATAATGCTGCTATGAACATTCATGTACAGCTTTTTGTGTGGACAATATGTTTTCAATTCTCTTGAGTATATACCTAGGCGTGAAATAGATGACAACTCTATGCTTAACTTTTTGAGGATCTGCCAAACTGTTTTCCAGAGCTGATTAGTTTTGTCAGATAAGTATTTTAAAAGAAAAAGAACATTAGACTGGCTAAGTGGTAGGCTATGGAAACTGAATTCTACTTTTCATCTCCTTGAGAATTTTTGCATCTTTTCAGGAATGACTGGAGACAAAGGTAAAGATCTGAATTTTTCTTGAGAGAGAGAGAGAGAGAGAGAGAGAGAGAGAATGATTGATTTATTTATTTTTAAGGAATTGATTCACATGATTATAGAGGGTTAATAAGTCTAAAATCTGCATATTAGGTTGGCAGGCTGGAGACCCAGGTAAGGGTTGCTGTTTGAGTCCAAAGGCAGTTTGCTGGTGGAACTCCTTTTGTTCCAGGAGTCAGTCTTTGCTCTATTAAAGTTTCCCATTAGATTCCATTAAGCCCACCCACATTATGGAGGGTAATCTGCTTTACCCGATCCAACAATTTAAATGTTAACCTCATTTTTAAAAAAAGCAAAACACCTTCACAGAAAAAAATCTAGAAAAATGTTTGACTATCTGGTATTAATACCACCCATAGTGTTAATATTAATACATAATATTAATAATCACACCTGAGTTACTTATAGTATTGCTGGCAGGATTATATGAGGTCTGAAATATGAAAATGTTTTAATATCTATAAAGAGGTCACAAAAATGTTAGGTAATATGATAGCCAAAAACAAAAAGTTAGAAACCTCTTGAAAATTATGCATATTTACAAATGGGAAAAAAAAATCTTTATTATAGTAATTTTTTTTCAAATGTTATTTATAATTAAAGCTGATAATTTTTATCTTGCTGACTTTAGAAATACGATCTCTTATTCTAGAAACTACTGTTATTATCTAAATCAATCATTTTCATTTTAAAAGTCATACCTTGCTTCTTTAATTAAACTGCCCAAGTTTGAATCTCTTATCTAACATGCATGTGTGATCATGCACACACAGAGTTCTTAATTTTTTTTGAGACTTCTTCAAATCAGATCGCACAGTTTTCATGAACTAAGTTCTGAGCTATATGCATAAGGTATTTTAGAATGCCTGGATGTTGCTCATGTATAAGCCCATCAGTCATATAACTTAGGTTGCTTTACAACAATACTCTGTTTCATTATCTTCAGGCAGTATATAACAAAATAAACCTAGTATTCTTAAATAGATAATTTGTATTAAACATCTAGCTCAGTGCTGTCGCATACATAGTAGGGACTCTACAATACATTTGAAAACTTAAGTTAAAGAATTAAGTTAAAAAAATTAAGTTGGATAAAACCTGTTAAAAATGACTTCATCAAAATGAAATTCTCTTCATTGTCTTTAAGATTCATAATGCAAGGATAACAATATCCTTACCTAAATGGTGTTTTTTTTTTTATAAAGTATATATAAATATCTATATTATAAAAAGCCAGTGGCTGGAACGCATGGAGCACCTCGGTCCCTCCCCCCGCAGCCCATAGGCTCTGATTGCAGCAAGGCTGGTGACCAGTGGGGTGGCAGGTGCAGCGGGCATGGCGAGGTGTGCGTGGGTGGGTGGGGCAGTGAGCACGGTGGGCATGGTGAGGTGGGTGCAGTGAGGCATGCGTGGTTGGGTGGGGCTGTGAGAACAGCAGGGTGGTGGGCGGGTGGGCGAGGTGCAGGTGGGCAGGGCACATGATTTTGTGTGCTGGGCCTCTATTATATGATACTAGAGGCCTGGTGCACGAAATTTGTGCATGGGGGGGGGGGTCCCTCATCCCAGCTTGCACCCTCTCTCAGTCCGGGACCGCTGGCTCCTAACTGCTCGCCTGCCTGCCTGATCACCCCTAACCTCTCTGCCTGCCTGTCTGATCTCCCCTAACTGCTCACCTGCCAGCCTGATTGCCCCTAACCACCTCTGCCTTGGCCCCTGCTGCTGCAGCTTCATCCGGAAGGACGTCTGGAATGACATCTGGAAGGTCGTTCGGTTGTCTGGTCTAATTAGCACATTACAGGTTTATAGATACTTGAGATATATATGAGAAGAGTGGGGCAGTTAGTAAAGAAGTAAAACTCAATTAAATGGCTTGTATTTGACCTATAGAATGAGAAAGAAATTGCATAAATTTGGTGAAACCTAAAAGTAAAAAACAAATTTATTTTACACTGACCCATGAAGTAGAAAAACAACCAAATACAAACAAACGCCACTAAGTCTCCTACTAAATCATTATTGGATCTGTGGTTTTTCTAAAACAAAGTGGAATAAAATTATAGACAGCCTACAGCTTGACCTACCCTGCTGTTTCATTCTGTTCAAGTTCCTGACAAATGTAATATTGTTTTATTTTGACATTTCCATTGTTCAGATTTGAGTTGGGTTTTCTAGTAACTTTTTATATAAAGTTTAATTTTATGAATGTATTTCTGAATACTTTTATGTGAGGTACACTTAGAGACAATGTTATTTCTTACCTTTTCTGCTGTCTGGCAGACAGCTTTATTCTCTATTCCCTTAATCTTCAAGTAATAAAGAACTGGTGACAGTCCTTGGACAGGAAAGGTCTGCATTTCTTGCAGATCCATTATTTGCTTTTTCTCTTCCTGAGCCTTTTCCCCAAAATCATTTTCCTTTGCAAGCGATGAGTCACACACTCACTTGTATCAATCGCCCACTTAATTACTGTTTTTCACATCACCTTCAATGGTGAATTGTAAATTAAACTTTTGGTCATAACAGGAACTTAAAAAAAATGAAGATATAGTTTTGAGTGAGGCCTTGGTCACCTAATAGTAATTTTTTTCCTTTAAAAAAATTTTTTTAAAAGACGCTTACCTAAAGAAAATAATTGATTTTGGGAGTTTCTTCTGCGTCCTAGCCAATTTACTATATATTATTTTAGCTTTGCAAATACATGCAAAACATGAGATTGATTTAAAAGAAAAAAAATTCCTCTTCATCTCCCTTGAGAGGTACAGAAGGAATTAAATAAATATAATTCTTTCTCCTTGACCAGTTTTTATTATTTCATTTTCTGAATCAATCACTTTGTAAGAATGTATTACTTTTTCTAAGAACATTTTTCTTGTTCCTGGAGATGTTTGAATGTAGGCTACCATGGTCAATTTTTTATTCCTAATTTCTGAAAACTAGAGAAAATAAGCATGATCCAGCCTAATTGAAGATGGTGGCAGTTTGGAGGCTGTAGGAGATTTGGTATTCTTTAGCAATAATAGTGCTAATTTAGCTTGGTGACTTGGAGTGATAAGTTATGATGGAGATAGGGAACATGCAAGGTTAGTACCAGCAGCTTCGTAATTTTAGACAAGTAACTTCTCATGGTTGTGCCTCAGATTCCTCATCTATAAAATGGGGAAATATAACCTACCTCAGTATAGTCACTATGAGGATTAGATGAGTTTGTGTATATAAATTGCTTAGAGTGTTATCTTCCAAGTAGTATGTGTTTCATAAACATTTGCTGTTATTATTATGGGAATAGAAGGTCAGGATTGATGGCTAATACATTAAAATTCAAGAGAAAAATGCCAAGAGACAGCACATACAGAAATAAAAATTTCAAAGAAGGAGCCAACATGTCTGCAAGTGGAAAAGTACTCCTTTCTCTGCTTGGAACTCTCCTTATCACCATCCCTTAGATCTTGAGTCAAATTTAATTTTCTCAGGGAAACTTTTTCTGAGTTTCCAGAGAAAGTGGGTCTCTGTTACACATTCATGGAGTCATATACTTTTCTTTCATAGCACTTACGATAATTTATAATTGTAATTTTTACGAGATTATTTGTTCAATGACATCTCTTGCAGCAGACTGCTCTCCATGAAGTCATGAACATATTTATCTTATTTGCCATTATATCTTCACTGCCTAGTACAGGGTCTAAACATGGTTAGTTTGTAATGATTTTTAAGTGAATATATAAAAGTCCAAGTAAACTGGATGAAGACACCAACAAAAGGAATGTCCTTGGGTACTGAGGTACCTACTCTGGCTCAGGACTTTCCTATGATTCCAGCCTCAGAATGGCAGGCCCAGTCTGATGAAGTAATTAAAAACCTGGTGAAGGAACAGACACTAGGGCAGAGAAAGTGAACTGATCTAAACTGATGCAAAATAGGTTATGATAAACATCAGGCCAAGGTTGTAAGGTTGTGTTTATAAATATTCAAAGTATGTATAGTATCTTATCTATTTTACTATTCTAAAATTTTAATACTTCATAATTACTAGATTCTCCAAAGTTCTCATGATATCATATATGATCATTTTCTTTATAAAAAATTTGTTGTACTCTGTATAATGGGTTTTTAAAAAATATCATTAGCAGTATTTCACTTGTTTTACTTGAAAATCTTTATAATCTTTAATGGAGAGTAAACATAAAAGAGAAAGTCCTGAGACTATATGCTTGCTCTCTTTAAATATTTAAGGTTGATTGATAACAGAGAAGAGGAGTTTAATTTATTTTGTTTTAACTCAAGTTATTGAAAAAGTTAGGGACTTTTCTAAGAGATAGAACCAGTGCTAGAGCACCTGTAGGGTGATGCATTCAATTTTAAAGAACTATTAAAATTTCAAATGGAATAGATTTTCTAGATTGAGTGTTTTCTTTTCATAATTTTTTTTTTTCTGTGTAAACTCCTGTTCTGGTTTAGGAACAATCTGCTCTTTTTCAGTAAGGATTATGTCAACATGCAGGGAGAGTTTCTGTATGGGTTAATCTGACCATGAGGTCTCCAAGTTCTGCGCCAAATCTTGGGAGCTTTGTTTACCTGGGTGTGTTCATGATCGAGAATCTACATCTACAGCCTTAAGTTCAGCATTGCTCTCTACATTTTTAAGCATGTGCAGCAAAAATTCAGCACTCTCTTCGGGCCACCGACTCTGTGTCCTGCCCTACACCTACCAACTTCATCATTGTAACAATGGAATCTCACACATTGCTTCTGTAAAGTGACATCCTTAAGGTACTTGGTGGCTTTCCGGTTGGGCATAACCTTGATGACCTGGGCAGTTTCATGGACTTTCTTAAAATGAAAATTTGAACCTCTTGATTTAAATGATTTTGTGCAGTTTTCTGAATCAAGCAAATAGCGAACTATTTTTAGAGGTCATCTCAGGGAGCTTACAGGAGGAGCTCTTTCTGTTATTTTTTATAGGCCTCTTTGAAACAAATTTTCATTTTACATTTTATTTTATTTGAAAAATGTTTCTGTCTTAAAAAATCATGTAGCTATTTAAGTGACCTTTGTATCAAAAAATACCTTCTGGAGTGTGATATTTCCAGTGTTGCATTGGTATATATTTAACACCTTGCTGAGGGCCGGGAGAGGGTGTGGATTTAAAAAGATAAAACCCCTGATTTATTTTGTTTGCAGATATCCATGATTTCTATATTCCTAGTATGGCCCATTTCAAGCTACCACCCTGATGTCACTGAGTCTAGCATTAGGAAGAAATTTGGTGTAGCTGGCTCTCTCCAGCTGGTGTGAACAACACTGGGTTTGACTCTGATGATTGATGCTATTAAATATTAATGAATAATGTAATAGTAAAACATTTCACTTGACAATTCTGAAAATTGGTATAGTCTAGAATTTTAGTCCTTTTCTCATTAGAATCCCCTAGTTAACACTTATGTTTTATGTTTCTCCATCCTCCTCTCTCTAATAAACGATCCATCTCAAATATAAAACAGATAAAAAAGGGTGTAGTGTATCATAACTTTGTTTATGTAATTTACTTGTTACAAAGTCAATCATAGAACATTGAGGTGCTTTGAAATCAGCATCAGTATTTTTTTCTTTTGCACAATTTAGATACACAGATAATTATGAAATGTAAAGTTGTTTTTCTTTTTAATAGTCTTCCTAGAGTCTCAGCTTAATTTTTAATTAAATAGCAATGGAAAGAGAATTTTAATAAAATCAGAAGAGCATGTTATATATTAATAAATATATTAATTAAAGATTCAATATAGCAAGAAGATATAACCATTATCAATGTAACCATTAGATGCATAAATCTAAGGTCAGATCAGGAAAATATATGAAACAAAAACTTACATAATTGAAGGGAGACATAGTATTACAACAATAGTTAGATACTTCAATACCCCACTCACAATAGTCTATAGAACAACCAGACAGAATATAAATAAGGAAATAGAGAACTTAATAAACTAACTAGATCTAACAGACCTACATAGAATATTCTACACAACAACAGCGTACATACTTGTCTCAGATGCACATTAGATATTTTTCAGTATAGACCATATGTTAGGCCATAAATTAACTTTCAATAGATTTTAAAGATAGATATACAAAGTATTTTTCCTGAGCATAATGGTATAAGTTAGAAATCAGTAACAGGATGAAACTGGAAAATTCATGAATTTGTCAAATTAAACAATACACTCTTATGCAACTAGTGGATCAAAGAAGAAATCACAAGGGAAATTAGAACATACTTAAAGATAAATGAAAACAAAAACACAACATAACAAAACTTATGACATCAGCGAAAGCAATAAATGGTAAAATTTATTGCTATAAATAGTTAAATTAAAAAAAAACAAGAAAGACAGCCAATCAGTGATTCTCTGTCATCATTGATGTTTCTCTCTCACTCTCCCTTCCTCTCTAAAATCAATTAAATATATATATATATTTCAAGCTACCATAAATATATCAATATCAATATATATATAACAAGGAAGAGCTCAAATCAACAACCTAACTTTAAAATGTAAAGAACTAGATAAAGAAGAACAAACTAATCTTGAAGCAGAGGGAAAGAAATAAAGATTAGAGCAGAAGTAAATGAAATAGAGAGTAGAAAAACAGAAAATCAACTAAACCAAATGAAAGGGATCAACAAAGTTGACAATCTTATTTTGATGGACTAAGAAAAGAAGATTCAAATTACCAAATTGAAGATGGGGATATTACTATCAATTCTACAGAAATAGAAAGGATTATATGAGAATTCTATGAACATTTGTATGCCAACATGTTGGATAACCTAGATGAAATAAACACATTCCTAGAAACACAAACCCTACTACAACTAAATCATGGATAAATAAAAGAATTTGAATAGACTTATAAATTATAAGAAGATTGAATAGTAATTAAAAATCTTATGATAAAGTTCTAAACCTGATGGCTTATACACCATGACCAAGTGGGATTTATTTGTGGAATGCAAGGATAGTTCAACATAAAATATTTGATAAAGGTAATAAGCCACATCAAAAAAATGAAAGGTAAAATAACATACTCATCTCAGTTGAGCAGAAAAACATTTGACAATACTCAACATCCTTTCATGATAAAAACACTCAACAAATTGTGAATAGAAGGGCACTACCTCAACTTAATAAAATGTCATATAAAAATCCATAGTGAAAATATTGAACTCAATGGTGAAACTGAAAGCATTTCTTCTAAGATTTTAAAAGAGCAGAAATTCCTGCTTTCATCACTCCTATTCAACATAGCACTGGAAGCTGTATTTGGAGCAATTAGGCAAGAAAAAGAAGGAAAAGGCATTTAAATTGGAAGGGAAGAAGTAAAATGTTCTGTTTGCACATGATGTGATCCTTATAGATTTTACACACAAAAAATGCTAGAACCAATAAATTAGTCCAGTAATGTAGCAGATACAAAGTATATGCACAGAATTTACTATACATAGATAATCAATAATCTGAAAAAGGAAAGTACAGAAACAATTTTATTTGAAATAGCATAAAAAAATAATAAAATGCTTAGAAATTAATCAAGGAGGTGAGAGACTTGTACAATGATAACTGTAAAATATTGCTGAAAGAAATTAAAGAAGGCATAAAAAAAGAAACACATCTCATAATCATGGACTAGAATACTTAACAAGGTTAAAATGTCAATACTACCCAAAATGACCTACAGTTTCACTGAATCCATATCAAAATCCCAATGATGTTTTCTGCAGAAATAGAAAACCCATTCTGAAAATTATATGGAATCTCAAGGGACACCAAATAATCAAAACAATTTTGAGAAAGAATAAAAGATCCAGAGACAGAGAAGCATTGATCAGACCTTCAAACCTCAGAGGGAAGGTAGATAGGGTGGGGGTAAGGGGAAGAGATCAACCAAAGGACTTGTATGCATGCATATAAGCATAACCAATGGACCCAGACACCAGGGAGGTGAGGGCATGAGCAGGGGACGGGTAATGGGGTGTAAGGACACATATGTAATACCTTAATCAATAAAGAAAAAACAAACAAACCTGAGGGACTCCTAATTCCTGATTTCAAAAGTTACTATAAAGCTATAATTACCAAAGCTGTGGTACTGGCATAACATCAGACATATAAACCAATGAAATAGAATAGAGAACCCAGAAACAAACTTTTGCTTATCTACTCAATCGTGCCTTTAATGTTATATAGTTTAACAGCTGCTTAAAGTTTTAGAAGTGAATGCATTGTTTATAACTAAAAAGGGCAATAACATGTTCATGCTTATTTTTCCACAATGATATGGTACTATTAAAATATTTACATGTATGTAGATAAACAACTGTATAATTATAGTAATTATTATATTGCATTTTTAAATTATCGCAGTGTTTTTCTTGAATGTATACTCACCCTTTCCAGTGAGTTTAGTATCCATGAGAATATTCTTGCTTTTCTGCCAGGGAATTAATGTATTTTAGAAACTGTATGTAATTCTCCTCATCAGAGTTCAGAAGCAAATTATAAATAGAGGATATGGATAAATAAGACCAATAACTTATTCGATTCTTTTGACTTTCCAGTGTCTTTTAAATTATAATTTGGTCGTTTTGTCATCCAGAAGCTGAATTTCTACTTCATTTTTGCTATGAAAAATTAATAAAATATTATTAATAACAATATAGAGTAGTATAAGATTTTACTAATTTTTAAACATTTTAATTTAAAAAAGATATTATAGTTTTAAAAATCACTGGCCCAAATACAACTCAATTAAATGTGGTTCCATAGTTATGAAAAATGATCTTCTATGTCTAAAGGTCAGACATATATTCTAAATTTTTAAATTTATTTAAGAGCTGTTTTTCTAGGTCATTAAATAGAGATCCAGGAAGAAAACAGGTCCATTCTGTGAGGGAAGCTCGTACAAGTGAGGCTTATTGTTCACAATGCACATTCGCATGAGTCATCTTAGGTACTGGTTACTCTTTATTTAGGTCAGCACTAGTCCCTGATCAATAGTCTAATCATAGTTACTGCAAGAGGCTAGGCCCAGTGGTTCTGTCTTTTCTGTTTTTCTAAGTTCCATATTATTTTTTGTTAAGAGAAGTAGGGAGTGTACCTTGACCTTGTGAGTTCTCATAACATTTTATTTTACTGTTCTTCCACTACCTTCTCCTCATATAACAAACTATTACTGAGCAGTAAACATACTTAAAATGTTATTTTATAATAAAACAAGTTTCAAAGCTTTATGGTGAATCATCTTGTTGTAATGTTCTGTGAATTTTCTCTCTCTTGTTCTTTGTGTGTGCTCGGTTTTATCTCCTTTGGGTAAAACAAATACCATTTACTAGGAGGTAATATGCATTTAAAGATTTTACTTACTTTGATGAGTGTTGTCTTAGAAAGTGTTTATGTACTTTTTTTTAGCAAGTTATTTTCTCTTTCTTGTTCTTTATAAACATTATATACTTGGCTTTTTAGGTCTTTGATATATGAGATGTCATATCACTACATATACTAATTTAAGCATATATTTTATCCTTGTCATATTTATTTTCTCTTTGTGGCATACAGTATTTCTTCTATGTTTATAATTAAATTTCCATAAAGAGCCTAATTTTTTCTTTTGTTGTATTTTTTCTTTCTTTCTGGAAAGCAAAAGAAATTAACTCCGAATATTGAATGTATTCATAAAGATGGAGGATTTTCCACATGAGGCCAATGTATGCTGGGAAGAATATTATTAATAATAACAATATAGAGTTGTATAAGATTTTACTGTTTGCAGAGCACTTTCATATATTATTGTCTGTGCTTTTCATTAGTACTCATCTCAGTAGCGTTTTGTACAAAGTATCATGTTACCTGTAGAAAGGACAGGAAATATTTCCAGTGTTTCTGTTCTAATGGAACCATGTAATAATAAATGCTATGGGTTAGAATTAAATGCTTCTAGCTAGTAATCTGATTAAACGATGTGCTTTTTCCCCTAGATTGTTAGTGTTAGTTCTTATGTGTCTGGTGTTGGCCTCCAAGATCTTCAGAACCTGTACCAGGCCCCTTAATTCCATAGGTTAGCCAGTTGGGTTTTGTCCTTAGAGAAGAGATCACTAGCCTCCACAGTATACTAGAGACTGTTTCAATGCTCAGTTATCCAGAGCACATTATGCTGCCTTTGCCATCACATCACAACTCATTGGTCAGCTCACTGGGTTTTTCAGAGCTTATTCCCAGATTGATCGTTCACTCTGTCAAGAAGACCTTATAGTTATAATGACAGGAGAGGGAGATAAATCGCTCATAGAAAAGTATAGGATAAATTGGGTACAGCCATTAAGTGACTGAGGCTTAGAAATGAAGATAGAGGAAAGGGTGGTGTCAAGGGAAGGAAATTGTAAAAGTATGCTTTGAAGGAATAATGTTAATACTATAAAGGGAAACAATCTTCCATCTTCTCTGTATGTTTCCCGTCTTTCTCCAGCAACTCGCTGCTGCATGTCTGTTCTCTATAGTTTTGCTTTGACTTTTCCTGTGTAGCAGAAATCATGAGAGAATTAAAACAAACTTAGTCATCCTCCCCCTTTTCAAATGATCTTCATTATGGTTCTATGAAGACTAACTTTCACCAGTACAGGATATCATACCCAGATGATTTCTTCTTTCAACAATATATGTGAAACCAACATTTTTCAATAGAAAGCCTTGATTTTGATCCATTTTAAAATGATCAAAATAGTGAACTACTTTAATGAATGAACATGAAACCAACTTCTCTTCCTAGGGACTACTTTAGAATTTAAATACAAAGCAAGAGATTTTTCAGAAAGGGGAGAATGGAGATAACTATGAGAGAGAAATGTTTTATAATGTTTTCTTGTTTTAATATTTATTTTTGTAACATCATGTTAGTAATAGAAACTGCCCAGATTTTTCTACAGTTAAGTTTTCCCCAAGAGCCATTAGCTTAAAGGCATGATTGGTAACATACAAATTAAAAAAAAATTATTTCAGGATTTATACAAAGTAAGTATTATGAATTCTTTGAGAAACTCATATCAAGAACATTCAGTCATTTCTGTTTAATGTTACTAGGCCTTCTGAAAGCCAGGAATGAGAAGAGGTGTTAGCGTCAAATTCTCCATTTCCTGTAAAGTCTTCTGTATGTAGATTGACACCATTCTGGTTTGATTATGCTGAATATATAATTAGCTTACAATTCATTGGGGTGACATTTATCAAATAATCATCCAAGTGGAATTTCTGAGCCTTTTGCAATTGGATAAAGATAAATAGAATCCATCTAAAATTCTGAGATTTTTGTTTGTTTATTTTATTTTTGTTTTCAGTGTGTTCTAATTCTCAATTTTTTATTTACACTCAAAAAATCTCATTTGACACACTTGGTTTTATAGTTACCTATGGAAAAATCTAAAAATTGTGTTTATAAATTATTAATGCACTAATTTTATCAGAAATATTCTTTTTGAAGTTGTAACCATAAAAATAAAAAAGTGTTATTTGTTCATGGCTAATTAATTAATATTTATTGACTACCCACTGAGTATGTTTCAGTTCATTTGGGCTGCTATAACAAAATACCACAGACTGGGTAGTTATAAACAATAGACATGATCTTTGCTCCAAAGGAGCTTATAGATTAGTGGGGGAGATAGACTTTATCCTATATAATAAAAGCCTAATATGCAAATTGTCCCCTTGGATGGTCGATCTACTGCTGGCTATGACGTGCACTGACCACCAGCGGGCAGTGCAGAACATAGTGGGTGTCGGTGATGCGGCGCTGGCAATGGGCGGCAGTGGAGGTGTTGCTAGCCCCAACGAGGGCGGGGACGCAGTGGGATGGTGGAACAGGTGAGCGGGCAGCACCAGGACAAGGCGGGTGTGAGTAGGGGGGCCAGTCACCCGAAGACAGCAACCAGTGGCAGTGGTGAGGGGCAGGGCCAGGTGCTGAGGGAGCCGGGTGGGTGACCCAGCCCTGATCAATTGCCCCGCAGGCGGGATAGTGGAGCAGGTGCGGGGGCAATGCCAGGCGGAGCTGCGAGACTGTGAGACTTGGGGCGCGAGCTGGGGCCTGATCTCCAGAGGCAATTTGTGCAGAGGCAAAAATGCATGGGAAAGCAACACTTGCTGAAGCTCACATGAACGATGTCTAAGGATATGGAATTTGTCTTGTTGGAGATGGGGAGCTTTGATACTTTTCTCTCTCTCATGCCCTCAGATTTGGCATTGACTCTGGAGTTGAAGCTCATTTGGGGCTAGGATGGAAAGATGGGCAATTGGGTTGGAAGATATGGGGCTTTTATTTGAAATGTCTACTGACAGAAATGAGAGGCTAGAGGAAGGAACTAGATATGGAGATTAAATGTACTGCCAAGGTGATATTTAAACTCTTGAGACTAGATGTGATTGTCAAGGCAGAAAGAACACCTTGGATAACATGTACATTGAATATCAAATAAAAAATTTGGGAGGTAAAAGAAGGGATATGAAAAGTTGGTACATATGTTAAGTAAGTAAGAACATGAATGGCTGCATAGTCTAATCCAGTAGTCGCCAACCTTTTGGACCTCACGGACAACCAGTGGTCCGTGGACCACCGGTTGGTGACCACTGGATTACTCTGGACCTATTGGCCCAGGACTTAAAGGAAAAGGTTCTTTTGAATAGATCAAGTAAAAGGTGAAAATTATTTATACTAATACTTTCAATAACTGGAAATTTTTTTTTACTTGTATTTAGGATTAAGTCTTCTTTTGCTATAATTAACAATATTTTATCCTAATTCCACAAAACTTGTTAATAAATGTTTACATGTAAAGTGTGTCTGGCACCTCGTAAACATTTTATCAATTACTACAAGCCCAGCGCATGATATTGCGCGGGTCGTGCTTGCAGCCCTGCCCACCCGCGGCAGTCTTTGGTCGTTTCCGTGTTGGGGCCACTGGGTTTTTATAATACAAACTAGTGGCCCAGTGCACGAAATTTGTACACGGTGGGGGATTCCCTCCGCCCAGCCTGCATCCTCTGCAATCAGGGACTCCTTCATCACACGGAGCTGGGAGGAGGCAGGACTCCCAAGCAGGCCTCGCTGCACGGAGCCGGGGGACCCCCAGGCAGGCCTCGCTGGAACCCAGGCAGGCCTCACCTCGCGCAGCCAGGGGACCCACCTCCTCCTGGCTCTGCCCTCGGACCCAGGAGGAGGAAGAACTCCAAGGCAGGCTTCGTGCCGAGCACACAGCGTCAAGCCCAGCCCTGCCTTCCTGCGCGCACCTGCTGTGCAGCACAGCCATCCTGTGACGGTGCGATGGCATCACGGTGTGACGACTACTTAGAAGTTTATTAGTAAGGATAGTTCTAGTTACTTTTATATTTGAAACATGAGGGCTAAAATAGTGAACAACTAGATTTGTTAGGGGAGGGAGAGAGAGAAAAAGAACATTAGATGTACACTTGTAAGAACTAGAGTAGTTGTGGATAGAGCATCTGAATTTAAAATTTCAATTAGAATATGTTGAGCTGATGAAAGGTCCAGCAACTAACTGAGAGTTGAAGGTCACTGGATTTGAGATAGAACATATTGTAACATATCAGAGGTTTTTACTTATAAACAGAATGACTGAATGCAACATCTGCACATGTAGTAGACTGACAAGAGGGTGTTGTACTGACCACTTACTAGTAAATATGAAGAGTGGCATTGCCAAACTGGGATTTGATTTTCTGAATGCACAACTATTCTTGGTAAAGTTTCTCTCAATTACACAATAGTTGTATTCCTAGAAAATTCAGTTCTTGTGTACTCTAGTAAGTACTGAGTGATATGTAAAATAAAGTTTGGTTTCCGACGTCAATAATTTTCCTCCTTCTCTCCTTTCCCCTTTGATGAACTGTATGCCATGTAGAATTTGGGTTATTTTGCAACATCCTGCTGTGCATTTCAGGAAGGTCATCCAGCATTCCTGTACTTCATCCATTAAATGCTGGCAGTATCCTCCAATTTTTTGTTCAGTCTAAACACAGTTTCAAATGCTCCTATTGAGCACCACTGGGTTAGGGGAAAGGAGTCCCAGAGTAGGATGTGGAGTAATTAGACCCAAGGACAAAGGGTCCTGTTTTACAGTGACTTCAAACCTGGAGATGTTAGGAAGGGAATTAACTGGCAACAAAATTTCAGGTAGAATCCTGATGTAAAGTTCTAGTGTTTCAAGATAGTAAAGTTGTGGGTTTTTTGTTGTTGTTGTTGTTGTTTTTTTTTTACCATCTCAGCCTCCTGTCCTTATTAACTCTCTTCTTCCCCGCGCCCCCCCCCCCCCACGCCCCAGTCCACCCCAATGCTGATATAGCTGGTAGCCAGGTTATGTTAACAGTTGGTAGTTTGGTACAGTAATAATTCTTGACTGGATTTGGTGAAGAGTATAATGTCAGCATAATTTTTCTTTTAAGTACATAAGCATTTTCCTTTCTTTCTACTATATTTCCTACATTCCTTTCCCACATGAAGACAGGTACAAATGCCTGTTCCTTCCCATTTAAATGTTTATTTCTACCTATTTTTTCTGGCCATCAGTGAGTGTTTTGAATAAAAATGTAATAATTGAATTTCTGTATTTTCTTGAGACATATCCAAAGGCACTAAATGCAGTGGAATCACTGCAGTTTCATCTTTTGTTCAAACTGATAAAGTTTTCATACAGTCACCATCATTTGATATTATCAGTTTTTGTTATTTTGGAAGAATCATCTTATTTGCAGCAGTTGACTTCTGGTGATCCTAATCAATCAGAAGTAATGCTTTTAAATCATTAACATTTAAAGTCTAGTGAACTGCTATTTTGATATTGTGCTTGTTTAAAATTAGGTGACATTTGTAATATGGAATAATATTTTTCATTTTAAATAAAAATCTAGGATGATGAAAAATGTTACCCAAATAATTAAATGAGATTTGATAAGGTTTTCAACTTTATTTGTAAAGTAAAACCCTATCTTTGATAGTAAAAATTAGAAGTAGTTCCTGAAGTATACATGCTTTGTGAAATATATTTTTACTTTCAGTCTTTCCTGGGGGAATTGCAGATGCCATGAAAATCATTATGATTTAGTTATTAAATATTCTGCTTCTTGGGTATCCTGCAGAGAAGTCAGAGTTGTAAAATGAAATCTTTTTGTTTGC
>NW_005871140.1:1208539-1246529 GCF_000147115.1 Myotis lucifugus
GTAATTATAGCACAACTGCTGGGCCCTGCGTGTGAGTAGCTCACTGCAACCTGCCTCAGCTGGCCGCCCCGCCCACTGCCCCTAGTAGTTCTCCTACCCTCGTAGCTCGCTGCCGCGATCTCTGCCCCTCGTACCCTTGTAGCTCGCTGCCCCACCCTCCTGCTAATTGGTCATTCCGTGTCACGGCGTGATGACCATTTGCATATTACCTCTTTATTATATAGGATTATATGCATGGGTGGCATCTCTTATTAAGTTACATTTTTTCTATATTAAAATATATATCATTTTCATATGAGGAAAAATTAGGTACTTCATAAAATCCAATTTGTCTTGTTCCTTAACCTTAATACATTATTTAGATTATATTTAAACTGGTGGAAAATAATTTGTTCTCGATGTCTTTTCCTTATTTTATCATGAGTCCTTAATAATCTTTTTTTTTTTTTTTTATTTTATTTTATTTTTTTTTTATTTTTCGCTAAAAGTATTACAAAGGGTATTACATAAGTGTAGTCCTTAATAATCTTAAACATGAATTCATTATATCAATTAACAAATTAATTTCAGCTGCTTTTCAGTTCATGCTGGGGGGGGGGGTTTCCCTCATGAGATTTTCATAAACTATAATTGAGTTTATATTTTCCCTAAATGGGGAGTTTTTCAGTTATCTAGCCTTTGAAAATTTACTTTGGTGTGGCATGTGGTGAATTATTTCTTCATCTTTGATACACAGTGCAATGTTTTTTTGTTTTTTACTTGTTTGCTTGTTTTTGTCACCATAGACAGCTTCCTGAAAAGTTTTTTGAAAATAAAATTTCAAAAACTTCTCTTATTTTCCCACTGCATTATATTATAACCTTAGAATGTTTTATTTGAACAAAGTATTGAATTAATTTGCATTCCAAAAATCAATACAAGTTTGATATGATTGAAGGGAAGGTGCATTTTGTAACTTTCCATTTTCATGTCCTCAAATTTGGAAGTCCGCAGACCTACTGGAATAATGATCCACAAGGAAATTAATTGCAGCTTCTAAATCTTACAAAATATAAAGTTTTATGTGACACTTAAAATATGTCATAAAGAACAAAATCCTTTTTGTTCAGGAAGTATTACTTGAGAGTAATTTGATGTAAGAAAAAGACAAAGGTAGATATTAGGGTATGTAAATTTTGTAGAGTTTTGTAAGTTTTTCTTTAGCAAAATCACCTTTAAAATGTCTTTTGGAGTAATTGGGTTAGAAAGAGTGGCTGAAAGGTGGGAGGAAGGTGTATAGTGTGTTAAGGTGGATTTTTTTTTTTTGGAATATGGCAGGAAATAGGGTATTTTGGGGTTGGGAGTTGTGACTCAGATTAATCATAAGACTTCAAGGTAGTTTCAGGCTTACTGTAGTCATTTCAGTCTAGGTCCTGGAGTTAATATATTAGAGAAGATTTTTAAAAAGATCAGTTAACACTTACGATAGCCAGACTACAGGGTGGCTTCCATTGATTTTCACTTCCTGTATTCTTGATCTTTTGTAGTTCCTTCCACAGCAAATTTGGTTGACCAGTGTAGCCAATAAGATATTACAGAAATGATGGTAGATGAGTTCTGAGGCTAGGTCAGAAAAGAAATTGTGGCATCTTTCTTGCTATTTCTTGGATTGCTTGCTCTGGAAGGCCATTACCATGTCATTAGAATGCTTAATCAGAGCATGGCGAGGTCTACATAGGGTAGAATTGAGTCCTGCTGCCAAAACCCAACTCCAGGTGAGTGAGCCATCTTGGAAGCAGATCCTCCAACCTAAACAAGCCTTCAGATGAATGCAGCCCTGGCTGATGCTGTGATACAACCTTATGAGAGACCCCAAGCCAGAACTACTTGCTTAAACTGTTTTTGTATTTCTGACTCATAGAAACTGTGACATAATAAGTGTTTATTGTTTTAAGCCCCTAAATTTATGATTATTTGTTAAGCAGCACTGGGAAGTAAAATACACAGATAAGATCAGAGTTTCAATTGTGGTAGTTGCTATAAAGGAGAGGTTTGCACTGCTATGTGAGTGGGTAACAGGCTTCTGATTTAGTATAGGGACTTGGGAAAGGCTTATTAGCTTAGACCTAAAGAATAGGAAAGAACATTTCTGACATGAAATGCTGTTGTGGGAGAAAACAGGGCACTTTTGAGAAACCTAAGGAAGACTAGTGTGGCTAAGTGTAGAGGGCAAAGAAGAGATGGAAAGAGATGAAGGTAGAGAGATCAGAAAACGCTGGGCCTGAGGGTCATACTATAGATTTTGGTTTTAATTTAATAGCAGTGGGAATCCATTGAAAAGTTTTCATCAGGGTGTCGAGGGGTGGAGGTGGAAACTAGATTACATATATATTTTATAAAGAACATTTAGATTTTCTTGTGGAAAATAGGTTAGAGGTGGTAGGCTGAGAATGGGTTGTGCATAGTGGATAGAAGGAGACCAGTTAGAAAACAATTGAATTTCTCTAAAGAGGTGTTGATAGTTTGGACTAGAAGTGGCAGTTTAGATAGAAAGGGGTGGGTAGATTTGAGAGGTTTTGTATTTAAAATAAACAAAATGTGGCGAGGAGTTAAATAAGAGGTGAAGAGAGAGGGAGCTGTTAAAGATAGATAGATGGTTTGACCTGGTCATTGGATAAAAATTTATTTTTTTGAAGAAGATCTTATATTTTGTTTGGGCATGTTTTTATATGCTTTTAAGATGTCCAAAATGGAGTTTCAAGACTTGGATATATTATTCAGGAGCTTAGAGGAGAGGTCTGAGCATGAGACAAAAATTTGTCAGATTTATTTCTGATGTGACGACTATTGTGGTCAAAGGAACACAGTCCATTAAAACGACAGTTATTTTAAAGTAATGCAAATTCATTATGCATTTCTCAAAACTATGAATGGAACTGGGAGCACAAAGCCAGATGTTTTTTTGAAGGCTTAGGAAGAGGAAAGTTAGGAAACACTTCTGAATAGTGACGAATTAGTGATTTTTGTCATGTCATCAAGTAAGTAAGTATGTAAGTAAAAACTGAAGTCATAGGCTTCGACTATTTTGCCTTGTCATTGAGTAATTGAAAGAGTATCCTGATCCTTAAGTAGCTGTATCATTTAATGGTTGGGGTAAGGAAGATGATCTTAGCGGAGTACTGATTGGGATCTATGATCACTGTTGACTGGAACCTCTGAGCTAACTCCTGCTTCAGGTCTTGGCTTAGAAAATGGTTTCTTTGGGAAGTCTTTATTGACATTTCATTTTCAGGCAAGGTGTTTCTTCAGTGGGCAGTCAACCTTATTATTGTTCTTAGCATTCCTGTAATTATTTATTTAATTACATGAGGCCCTCAGTACTCTAACCACTGGGAGGATGGGACAAGTTCACCATTGTTTCCCCACTAAGTACCATCTATCTATCTTTTATGTAATGGGACTCATTTGGCAGTTGTTTAATTAATTGAGGCAGCTTTCTTATTAGAATCATTAGATTTCATATGTGTATATCAACCACATTTCCAATTGGGCTTACTGTAAAAATATATAGACATACTCTTTAGAAAAAAACATAAAATAGCCACACTTTAGGTTCTTGTCTTAGATTATGACTTTGAACTCTCTGTCACCAAATACCTATAAAAAGTTTGGGGGAAAATAAAATTTATGAGAGATTACAGTATACTTGGACCATATCACTTTCATATTCTATTAGAATTGGTTTTACTGAATCATGCTTCACTTTTATCTCAGTTTATATTGAGGAATATTAAGAGTAACAACTCTGAAACTTGTGTTCACTCTTGGGATGGAGGAAGAGGTTGTTTACTGTGATTTCTTGATGGGGACTAATAAGAAATTATTTTTTTAAGGTGCTTTTGAAGGACTAGGGTGTGTGTGTATGTTTAATATTTTTGTGGACATGTAAAATGATATAACTGTATGTTTCTCCCTTTGCAGTGGCTTGTAGGAAACTCAGATACATTTTGTGACCTGCCTTTATTAAAGGACATAAACATTTTATGTCCTATGTTTTGAGTAATAGTCTTACTACTGATATTAATTATACTCTAAAATGTTTTCTGTCTCCATTTTTACTTTGCTTTTCTACTTACTTTACTAATTTATCTTTGTAAGTCTTCTCAGTTTTTGTTTTTGTTTTTGTTTTTTAGCAATAGGGTATTAAAAATTTACATGTAGACAGCTGCAGCGTAATGGATCTCTTATTGGCAATTTGTTTGGAAACTGACTTGGTATTGACTAATTTTTTTCATTGGATCCTCTAGGCTCTTCAGGATATTGAGCTTGGCTGTGGCCTGTGAAGCACCACCTTTTCCAGATTCTATTTCCTGAATAATGGTTCTTTGTTTTCCTTTCAGGGAGTAGTCTTTCATTTTTCTTTTCTCTGTCCTTTATCCACTCTACCAACCCAAAAGCATTTCTAAACTATTTTAAAAATAGTTGCCTATATTATAACTCTGTGGTTTAATAAAATGTTTAGTGAGGTAGAGGTCAATTTTTATAATAAAAGCAAAGCAATCTAATTACTTTCTTGTTATATCATATTTTGTAGTTTGTTTTTTAAAGAACCATTTCAGGCATTTATATTAATTCTAGAGAGGTCAACTTGGATCACAGAAAGGATAAAATAAATCTGAAAAAAATATAAGAAAGTTTCTATGGGCTAAATGTATATGATAATTTTAGGTTTTAGTTTATGCCTAAATTTTGGTTAAGGAGTTAGGAAATGTGAGATATTTACATATGATGAATAGGTGAATTTTAATTAAGCACTAATATTGGTTATATTATTTATATCATATATCATTTTTAAAAATTAGCATTCTTTATAGATATATTTATAAAACATTTTAAAGTAATACATTTTCATTGCTTTGCTAACAAATCAAACTTTTCAAGCTATTTCTGACTATTAAGCCTTTCTGGAAAGTTGTTTCATATCCTTTCGGTCATCTAAATTTATCACAGGCCTTTAAGTAAGGTTGGTGAACCTTCTTTCCTTTTGATCTTGCATCCTGGCGGGTGCTTGGATATTTCTTCTGTAAGAAAAGTTTGGTGGATGAGTCAGTGCACTGAGTCACAGGCAGCATGAAGCCTCTAGTGTTCTATACTAATTAATTGGAAACAGTTTTAAAATTAATTAAGGCACAGTTGTCAGCTTAGTGTTACTGATTGACATCCCACCAAAGTATTTTGTCTTTTGGCAACTTGCTTAATTGTTCTTTGGTATTTAGGTTTTTGTTTTGCTTTAAGATTTTTTTAATCTGTTGAATAGACCTATAGTTACCTTGTTGATTTTTTATAAGCCCTTTCATGAACTCTGTGTCATTTATGTTTAACCACATCTCTTTCCTGGTGCCTTTTTCCCCTTAAAAATTATTTAATAAAATTTTCTTTTTAGATTGCTAATTTAGCAGTGCATGAGAGAAGTCTTTTATGCCCCATAGAAACTAGTTGATACAATGGTAGTATATTGATTTTTCAAATAAGAGCCCGCTCCCCAACCAGCACTATGTATTTTACTTAAGAACGAATTGTCTTGCTTAGATTCCTTTACATTGCATTAATTTGACCTTAATTTAGTCATTAGAAATGACATGCTTTTGAAAGATTCTGTTTCTTCATTTTGCTCATATTTGTTTGAAAGTGCTTTCATTTGTATGAAGGATTTTGCAAGGAGGGATTGATTAGGTGTTCTTCATGTTTACAGAAGATTAAACAAGAAATCAAGACCAGAAAGATATTTTGGCTGAAGAGATCAAATATCTGGCAAGATGATAAAATGCTTGGGTGAATTACTGAGAAAAAAAAAAAAGAGGAGAGAATTTACATATTAAGTGTCTCCTAATTTCCAGGTACTTTACATATATTATTTCTCTAAATCCTCTTAGCATCTCTGTGAGCTGGGAATTATTTACCCATAATCAAAAGTGGAACTCAAAGCCCAGCTAGTTAATAACATTCAAAATCCTCAACAATATTTGTGTACTAAACACATTAGGCAATCTATGGCAGCAGCGCTTTAGTGTGCCAAGATTGGGCATTATGCCAATGGAAAATGTAGGAAAGTATTTGATCTTGTTATATGAGAGACAAGCTATATGACAATAAATGGATACAACATCTTATAATCATTCCTCTTAAATATTCCTTTTGAAGTTATTTGATTAAAATTGGGAAACATTTTCAATTGATAATATGTCAAAACTTAATTGGCAGGATCTTTTTTTCAGGGTACATAAGATTTATGCTTATAATTAGTATAATTTTAGATTTGTTGGAATACAGTAGGTAGTCTTTGTTCACACTCCTTACAAATCTTTAAATACAAAGGCAACCATCTGATCTTTTGGTTTTCACTCCTTTTTTCCTAACTCTATTTTATGGTGTTGGAAAAATTATATGCCAACTAAATTTTAGAAACATAGCATAGCCTATCCTTCTCTTAGGCAGTCTCATTGGAAACTGGGATATAAGAATTTTGGCAAAAAAGCAAAATGTTTTTAACTTTGTTTAACTCACTGTTGCACAAGCTTATTTGACCAAAGGATTACCCCACCCCCAGCTTGCCCCCCCTCCTTATCTGTTTTATAAAGAACATTGTAAATATGCTTGAAAAATTTTATGTTTTGAATATGTAACTTTGGGAAGTTCTGAATTATATACTCTCTTGTCTAAGAATATCACCAGTTAGTGAAACCAAAATGTAGTGGCCGGGTCCGAGTTCATTGTTTCTGTCTTGCAAAACCAAAGAATGGGTTCGCAGACAAAAACCGTTAGTGGAAGCAAAGTTTATTGAGGGATAGATGGACTTCTGCTGTAGGAGGCAGCAGAAAGGAGGCCCAAAGCGGACTACCCCTCGAGCTTCTTTGTCTAGGGGTAAGTATGTGTTCTGCTGGCTTCTGAATGGTCCTTTTAAAGAATTCTGCACAACATCCAATTATTTCAAAGCTGAAGTTCCCGCAGCAGAAGGACCTGATTGAGGACTGCCACATCAGGTCCCAGGTGACATCACTATTTCTACCTAGCATGGTTTAGTTTTCTCCAATCCCCATCCAGCTGGGTCTAGTTCTAGGTCTTTTTGTTTATCTCTGTGATGCAGTCAACAGACTGCATTCTGCTCAGGTCTGCAGCATGCAGCTTCCCCCAGCCCCCATGGTCCTGTTCCTGACTAACTGCCTAGTCGTCTTCTTTTACCTCCTCACTAGAGGGCCGATGCATGACATTTGTGCAAGAGTAGGCCTTCCTTCCCCTGGCTGCTAGCACCAGCTTCCCTCTGGCATCTGGGACCCGGGCTTCCCTCCACGTCCGGTCTAAACAGCATACTATGCTTTTATTATTATATCTTCTCATTAAAGTCTTACCTTTCTGAGGGTCAACAGATTTTTCTTTTTAGCTTCCTTACCCAACCTCATTTTATTTATTTATTTTTTTGTTCATGGATTGCCCACACCACATCACCATTTCCTTATTAGTTGGGTGTTGGGAGTTTTATTAAGGATTGTAAACAGCCAGAAAATTCTTGGAAATGTATACATTTAATGGGAAAAATTCATTTAGCTTAAAGGTCAGAAAGTTATTTGAGCTTCATTATAATACCCCATCCTGATCTCTTCATAGCTAAGACAGTTTTCCATTTCAGGGACTTACTAAGGAGGAGAAAATCTTCATTTCCTGCTGTTTTTCTTCCTTACTTTCAAGCCTTCCCCTTCTTTCCTCTAACATCTGTCCTCTTTCCTCTTTCTATTATCTGAAATTATGTAATATTTCATCACTCTTATTCCCAATTATATCCTTTAATAATGTTGCTTTGGATCCCTATTCTTACTACCTCTGTACAAAAGAGCTTTGGCTTTTTATACCTGAGCTATAAACTAGTTTCTTCTTACAAATCTTCCTGTTGGCCAATAGATCATCAAGTTTCTTCAGTAACCAAGACATTTCAGTATACTGACTTTATTGTAAGCTTTTCTAATTTTTTCCTTTCTTATCTACAATATTTGTAGTTATGCTTGTGGTTGTCATTCCTATCACTAATTATTCTTGAGCTGTGTTATATTTCTAGAATTGTAGTGGCCATCATGAAGTTTATACATTTTATGCATTTAGGCACCCTATACTCTTAGTGAGGAAAACCATTAATTCATAATTTACTACAATCATCCTATATAATAAAAGCCCAGGTGGTGTCATGCCCTCGCGCAACACTCTTGTGAGATGCCCTCATACAATGTCATCACAAGATGGCCACCACAAGATGGCCACCTTCACGTCGTCACAAGATGGCCACCACCAGATGGCTGCCCTCACGTTGTCACAAGATGGTTGCCACAAGATGGCCAGCAGGGGAGGGCACTTGGGGGCCATCAGGCCAGCAGGGTAGGGCAGTTGAGGGCGAGATCAGGCCAGCAGGGGAGGGGCGACCAGGCCAGCAGGGGAGGGCAGTTGGGGGCAACCAGGCCGGCGGGGGGGTAGTTGGGGGTGATCGGGCCGGCAGAGGAGCAATTAGGCTTCAATCAGGCCGGTAGGGGAGCGGTTAGGGGTCGATCAGACTGGCAGGCAGAAGCGGTTAGGGGCAATCAGGCAGGCAGGCAGGCGAGTGGTTAGGAGCCAGCAGTCCCAGGTTGTGAGAGGGATGTCTGACTGCTGGCAGTCGGACATCCCCCAAGGGGTCCCAGATTGGAGAGGGTGTAGGCCGGGCTGAGAGACACTCCCCCCCTGCACAAATTTCATGCACCGGGCCTCTAGTAGCATATGAAAGGAGGTCCAAAGAAGAATTAAAAGATGTGGGAAATGAGGTTAGAAATGTGGACTAGTGCGTGACTGTTTTGAGACTTGATTGCCAGGCTAAGACATTGCTAGGCTAAGGCAGCTCTTGAGCCAGATAATAATATGCTTCAGATTTTGCTATGTATTTATCCTAAAATCTTGAATTTGTTTCAAGTAGCTTGATGCTTTATTACCATCACATCTTCTTGGCTCTGGTCTCTTTTCTGATTTTTTTTTTAGCCTTTTCTACTTTGAAGAACCTATGTCATAGGATTTTCGATGACTAAATTAGACACTGTTCTTAAACCTTTTAACAAATAGTGCTTGCTACATATAGAGAGGACAATAATTTGATGACAAAAAGTACTAGAATATGGATGTAGCCGAGGTATATGTGGGAGGAGGGGTGTGGGAGAGGGCAGTGAAACTACCCAATCTGTTCTAGTCCAGCAGTCTTAGCCAGGCGGCAGATAGGCCACTCCAGGGCCATTGTTGCAGCTGGCATTTTCTAGACAAGCAATGTGGAGGCCTGGCTTCTGATCCCAACCAACTCAATGACTCTACAGCTCACCTTCCCTTCTAGGCCACTGTGCCTTTATAGATAATTTATTTGGATTAGGTAATTATTAAAAGATATGATTCCAGATTTAAAATACAGGATTATTTTTGAGGCGGGGAGGGGGGTGGTTAGGCAAATAGTGGTTGAGGATGGCCTAAGGCAGTGATGGTGAACCTTTTGAGCTCTCTCGGCGTGTCAGCATTTTGAAAAACCCTAACTTAACTCTGGTGCCGTGTCACATTTAGAAATTTTTTGATATTTGCAACCATAGTAAAACAAAGACTTTTATTTTTGATGTTTATTTTATATATTTAAGTGCCATTTAACAAAGAAAAATCAACCACAAAAATGAGTTCGCATGTCACCTCTGACACGCATGTCATAGGTTCGCCATCACTGGCCTAAGGAGAACAGGAGAGTAGAGCCATCTCTTATTTCATTGCTCTATTTCTGATGCATTAGCCAAAGCAAACTGGTAAATGACTGACTATTCAGGATTCATCTGCTTCCAATAGGAAAATTACTTTTACAACAAAAAGGACCTATGCAAAAAAGCACTATAGCAAACTAGTGCTTAAAATGCATTTAAAATACATTTGCAATTTTCAAATTGAGAGTCAGTAAATAAAATTCTGAGGCAAGGAGACATACCTGCCATTGGAAACCACTCTGTGAGACAACTGTGGAATTTAGAAAAAGAAGTTCGGTAATACCTGATACTTTTCACTCCTTCTACACCGAGGGCCAACGTTCTCTCTTCAAATTTCAGATATACAGGCCTGACATTAGTCCAACAAATCTAAATCTCTTGGGCAAGCAGTTCTAGACACCTAGTCAGATTAGGTTGGAAAGGCTTAATCAGTCCCTCTTCTCCCCACACCCTCCAATCTCCTATAATGCTCTTTGTGTCAAATTGTTAACAAAATAGTTGGACTAGAAGATTTTAAAATAGCTTCCAATTTGATAACTATATTGCATTAGTATAGAACTGAACTTCATTCATCTTGATCCACATTTTATTGTTGATTTTTTTGCCTTCCCTTTCCTGTTCTTGCCTGTTTCCCTGTTCCTTTTATTTATTAATTTTAATTTTTTTTACCTTTCTTTATTTGGGTCATGACATTGCAGTGGATTTGTGTGAGATATAAGAGGAGCAAAGGAATTGGACCACTTTTTTCTCACTAACTTCTTCCAAGTAAACACACAAAATACTATCTATTACTTTGGATATAGAGAGGGATGGGGAGACAATAAGGAGAAAAATAAAAGGAGAGAAAGTGAGGATATTGAATTGGGAAGGGGATTTAGGAATAGCTGTACTACATTTGAAGTGAAGATAATTTTTAAAAACCATCTCCCCTATATATACATACACATCCCCAAGGGGGCGGGGGTTAAAAATGAAACAAAAAGTCCGAACACTTATGTAATTTTATTCTAAAGAATGGGGATATGTTGCTATTACTTATAATCATCAATGTGGGAATCGTGCCCATAAGGATTAGAATGTTAAAAACACAACAGAATAATTGCTGTTTATTCAAGAGAATTGAGAATTTAGCTTTACTTCCTTAGAAGCTTTTATTTATCAAAGGTATTTTCAGGAAGTAATGATGAACCTGAAACTGTTCCAACCTGTGCTGAAATACTCCCACATTATGTTGTTGGGATAGATTTAAGCACTATTTGTAAACCCATGCCAGAAAGTTCTTACCACTTGAAATTTCTGCCCTCTCAGATAAAGAGAAAGAATTCCCCATCTGTTCACACAAAAGAACAGCAATCAAAAAATAGGTAATAAAAAAAGATTTCTCTATTTGAGATGCGCTTTTTGTGGATATAAGCTTTTCATTGGAAGGTGGTGTTTGTTTTCATATGACAAGTATTTGGACCTTATGTTCAAAACAAATATTTGGACCTGAATTAAAAGCAAACATAAAGATCTTAATATTATACTATATAAATTTACTTGTTTAATGAGTACTTGAATTCAGAACCCAGTAGGTATTCTTGATTGCTTAATATCTCACCCCTCCTGCACTTTAAAACTTCACATCACCACCTACTCACCTCTTACCAGCATGATTGCAAGAGCCTCTTAATTGGTCACTTATTTTCAATAGATCTTCCTCGTTGCTATTAAATGGATATAACTTTACATCTGATCATATCACTTTTCAGTTTAATGGCCTATAAATTCCTGGCAAATGTAAAAGTTCCTTTACCACCAGCTTCATTCTATCTCTTCAATCTCCTCTTCTGCCACATGCCCTACTTGCCACCCACATCAGACCTATGATTTTCTTTCAGGTCTCTGTTAACTGTGCATATGCCTCTGTTCTTTTTTCCGTCATGACATTTATTGCACTATTTAAGAACAAACACCATTTGTTCTTTCTTCCAGGATGGCATTTATTATGCTCTTTGTAATTGTCTATTAATTTACCTGTTTTCTTTTTAAAACTAGAGGGATCATGCCTACTCTATATCTTCCTAGCATTTAGCCCAGTGCCTCACTCAATAACTGTTTGTTGACCTATTACCTTTTTTCTGTATCTCATAAATTTCTCTGCTAAACAAGGTTTAGAATCCCAAGTAAGCTTAGTTATAGCTGTCTTTTAAGACTCACATTTCTTGAGATTTCCCCTGAAAAGAAATCTTTAATTTCAAATTTTTGCCCGTGCTATTATTTGTCCCCCCCTACCCTCCCACTCCCTCCTTTTCTTTAATATGTCACTAAACCTCAGTAGAGATGGTCAGCCTCTGGCATGAAGGGCTGCCTTATTCACACTAGATAACATTGTTTAGTGTGTCTGTATTTCTGCTTTTATTTCCCAAGACTTTCAGACTTTCCTTCTATCACCCTGGCCACACCAACTACTATGTGCACATTCTAGACAAGTGAATTTAGATTTAGAGAAGTGAAATGAGTTGCCCAACATCACAGAGCAAGGAAGTGATATAGAATTAGTATTATGTGGCCCCAAAACCTATGTTTGTGTGGTTTTTTTGTTTGTTTGTTTTGCTGCACCACTCCTCTGGTCTCTTCTGGTTTATAAGCTGTATGCCTAAGCTCCTCTCTAAAATCGGCTCATAACCTTCCCCTCTTGAATTCACTTCTCATTTCCAATTGGATTGAAGGAGGCAAGTGGGATCTAGGATACAAAAATCTTCTTTTCAGTCAATTTTGGAGAAAGAGATTTGTTTATATATTTAGTAAGAGCCATATGGTGGCCACCACATTCTTTTTATAATTTGACAGTTCATAGAGAGCAAAAGGGAAAGAAATTATTTCTACTTTTATTTTTTATTCACAGCCTTTTGGGGACATTATATTTTTGAAAATAATGTTTAAGAAGAAATATTCTAATGTGTGATTTATACAGTTGGGCTTGGTTAAATAGGGTTTGGGGGAGAGAAAGAGAAAGATCAGTGGAGGAGAGAGGAGCCCATGAAAATATCAGTCTGTTGGTTGGTTTCAGAAGAATTAAAGAGTTTAAAAACTTCATTTTTCTGTTATCCCAAAGTTTTATCTTGGTGACCCAGTCTACTGAGTGGGCAAAAGAGTGTGCTCAGAACATGATGGAACTGGCATTTAGAAAAACCAACAGATAAAATATTACTCCCACTGACTCATGAAACAGAAACAATTAAGGTTCCAATTTAGAACAATTCTGGACAGAGGCTCTAATCGTTCAGCTCGCTTAACAAACTTCCATGTGGTACAGTTGTAAGAATGAGCTAAGGCAGAAATTAGTAGTGCTGGGGAAAGTTCTGGTTTAAAATTTGAGCCTCTGTTAATCTCTACAAATTAGCTCATTGTGTAAATATATAAATATCTAATCAATTGAAATAATGGCGCTGTTAGAATTTTCAAACTAGGGTTTTTATCTGATGTTTCTGTTATTGATTCTTTTATGTGCAACTCATAAGTGCAAAGTTTATCTTAATTTCAGGAGGCCATTTTTATTTATTGAGTCTCCAGTGAAGGGAGCTGGAAAGGGAATTAGGAGATCCAACTTGTAATTCAGAGGCAGATTCAAATATAGTTAAGAACGCAGTCTGAGGAGCCAGCCTGTTTAAAGACAAATCTCTATTCCTCCTCTTACTTATTACTTGCTTTATTATCTTTTTTAAAAAATTAAATCTTTATTGTTCAGATTATTACAGTTGTTCCTCTTTTTCCCCCCATAGCTCCCCTCCACCTGGTTTCCACCCCACCCTCTGCCCTTACCCCCCTCCCCGACTGTCCTCATCCATAGGTGTACGATTTTTGTCCCGTCTCTTCCTGCACCCCCACACCCCTTTACCCCGAGAATTGTCAGTCCACTCCCTTTCTATGCCCCTGATTCTATTATATTCACCAGTTTATTCTGTTCATCAGATTTTTTTATTGACTTAATTTTTAGATTCACTTGTTGATATGTATTTGTTGTTCATAATTTTTATCTTTACCTTTTTCTTCTTCCTCTTCTTAAAGGATACCTTTCAGCATTTCATATAATACTGGTTTGGTGGTGATGAACACCTTTAGCTTTTTCTTATCTGTGAAGCTCTTTATCTGACCTTCAATTCTGAATGATAGCTTTGCTGGGTAAAGTAATCTTAGTTGTAGGTTCTTGCTATTCATCACTTTGAATACTTCTTGCCACTCCCTTCTTGCCTGCATAGTTTCTATTGAGAAATCAGCTGACAATCTTATGGGTACTCCCTTGTAGGTAACTAACTGTTTTTCTCTTGCTGCTTTTAAGATTCTCTCTTTGTCTTTATTATCTTAAGCCACTTACCTTCCCTTTGCTTCAGTTTTCTCATTTCTAAAAATTGAATAGTAGTAGTACCTACATAAGAGGTTAGTAGGTTCACTATAAATATTAAAAAATTGCAGGTTTTGCCCCATTGTTAATTTGTTATATGATCTTAGATAATTTTATATCTTTGGGCATTGTTTATTTATTTTTTACTAGAGGCCCGGTGCACGAAATTCGTGCACTCGGGGAAACCCACTCAGCCCAGCCTGCGCCCTTCCGCAGTCTGGGAGCCCCAGGGGATGTCTGACTGACGGCTTAGGGGATGTTCAACCCACAGGGAGCGGGCCTAAGCCAGCAGTCAGACATCCTTAGCACTGCCACAGAGGTGGGAAAGGCTCCTGCCACTGCCGCTGCGCTTGCCAGCCGTGAGCCTGGCTTCTGGCTGAGTGGCACTCCCCCTATGGGAGTGCACTGACCACCCGGGGGCAGCTCCTGTGTTGAGCGTCTGCCCCCAGGTGGTCAGTATGCATTCATAGCGACCAGTCGTTCCACCATTTGTCGATTTTCGGTATAAACTTTTTATTATATAGGACACCAGCCTTGGTCCACAAAATTCATGCCCGGGCGGGGGGGGGGGGTGGTTCCCTCAGCCCAGCCTGCACTCTCTCCAATCTGGGACTTCTCAGGGGATATCCGACTGCCGGTTTAGGCCCAATCCTGGGAATTGGGCCTAAATCGGCAGTTGGACATCCCTCTCACAATCCGTGACCACTGGCTCCTAAATGCTTACCTGCCTGCCAACCTGATCACTCCTAACCGCCTCTGCCTGCCTGCCTGATCTCCCCTAACTGCCCCCTCTGCCAGCTTGGTTGCTCCCAATTGCCCCCTCCCCCCCCACCAGCCTGGTCGCCCCCAACTGCCCCACCCCACTGGCCTGGTTGCCCCTAACTGCCCCCCCCCACCAGCCTGGTTGCCCCTTCTTGCCCCCATTTCTGACCTGGTCACCCAACACCAGCCTGCTTTTCAATCATTTGGTTGTCCCTCACTAACCACCTGCCGGCCTTGTTGCACCATGCAGCCTGTTGGTCGTTACTGTTGCTGTGAGGGCGTCCCAAACAATTTGCATATTCCTCTATTATTGGTATTGATGAGGGACTAAATGAAATCCAGGTTCCATTTTGGTTCTAGAATTAATTTTGATAGGATGAAATAGAAATTAGCAGTTTATTGGATAAGTATATGAAAATATATAGATATTGAGATTAGATAATATTTGAATAATACAGTATCTGATCTAAGAGGTCTGTGACTTAGGTTTGGTCATGGTCCGTGCTTGGAGGGAAAGTTAATGTATGGAGGGGTTAAAAAAAAAGAGCTATCTGATTCAAGTATTGTGCTCAATTGTATGAAATAAGGGGGTAAAGAGCCAAGAATAATCCCTGATATAAAATAAATACAGACAGTCCTCGGGTTATGTCGGACTCGATGTATGTCATTTCGTGGTTACGTCTCCATCTCCCATTTATTTATAAAAAAAAGTTCTATTATTTCAATGTATGTATATATGTGCCTTTTGTTTTTTATTATTTATTTACCACAAGTAAAGGTCAGGAATTGTTATCTTTCTTTTAAATTTTTTTTACTGTTTCACTTCATTACTGCTGTGTATGTGCTCCATGTGAGTGACATAGGTGCTTATGTAGGTGGGTTCCGACTTACGGCGAAAATCGCGTTACACGCCATAGGAACAGATCTCCAACGTAACCTGAAGACCTACTGTATCCAAAAATGTCACTGCCCTTAACTCCCTCTGAAAGGAACCTCATTCTATTTTGTGTATTTGAATTTGTGTCAGTCTCAGTGTGGGTTGATTTTAGCATAGGACTTTAGTGAATTGTGGGTTGCCAGTGAATTACTGAATCAAGGCTGGACAAGTTTCATCTAGTCCTTTGTGGAAGGTAGAGCCATATTAAGTTATTGAAAATTAAGAAGCTGCAAAAGAAAGACGCACCTCCCAATGCTAATTACTCTGGCAGGACCAGTCCTAGTCGCAGTCCCAGTCCTTCCCTTCTAATTTCTTCATTTTGTTGAGATTTCTCTGTGCCTCAGTTTTATACTGATTCAGTACTCCCTATAATAAGGATTTGTAGAATGTATTGTTTTCCAATAAGAATACGACGTTGGTTCTTTAGTTGGTTTTGCCTCTAGCTCTTTTAGGCCTTGAAAAAAACACACCTAACTTTCATAAGTTTTAGCCTTTTCTGCTTTGGGAATGGAGAAGGGGGACATTGAAGTGATTGGACTAGAGGATTTAAATGTCTTCTAACACTAAAATGTTATGGTTCCTAATTTTAACCTAAATGTATTGTCCAGCACAGTGCAAAGTAATTAGTTTTAGGGAGTCTTACCTTTATTCCATCAAAATTGCCTTTGAGCCAATTCTTGATCCATCAAAACATGTAGGTCTTACTACTTTACAGTGTAAATAATGTATCCTCCCTCTCTTATCTTTTAACTTTCTTATAATTTACTCTGTCTTTTCCTTCCCTCCTCTGCCAGAATTCTGGAGTGACTGCTTGAATGAACAGCCTATAGATCCTCTTAGCAGGAATGAGTGAGATGGAGGGGTAAGGAGACCTTATTGAATCTAGGAGCTGGAGATTTTAGGAAAGGCCAAGGAAGGAAGGGCAAAACAGAGAAGAGGTTAAGAGGGTGGGACTTGGACAAAGACAGCCTGAATTTGAATCTGGTCTTCTTTCTGTGCCTCAATTTTCTCTAGTTGAATGAGGATAATAACCCCCATAGAACTGTATTAATGAGATTATACGTTTGGTAATTATCTTAATACATTTCGTACCGCTTAGGAGTTTTCTCGTGTTTCTCTCGCCATCTGTTAAGGACCGCTCACGTGTGTTCTCGTTTTCCATGCCCGTGGAAAAAGGAGCGAATCTAGATACTTATGTAAATTTTGTTTGGTCCCTCTTCATAGAGGAAAATGTTTTACGCAGTACCATACATTTAAAAAGTACTAGGAACTTTAATTGTTTAATTGTTTTTGTAAATAAAAATGTTATAATTATTGAAAAACAACACCTAAAGTGCATTATGATGATTTAAATAACGTGCAGTTTGCCCAAAAACGTGCGGTCCCTGGCGTATGTTTTAGAGATTTCTATGCCGTACGCAATGTGTTAAGACAGTGCTTGATAAGCATTAAATAAATGCTTGCTAGTATTAGCAATTATTATTTTAAAGGTGGCTATAAAGAAACTTATCAGGATTATATCACGAAGCAGATAGGCTAATCTATGTAAATTCATTTGTATGCCATTTGAGAATAGTGTAGTAATTAATAGCATGGAATTTATTTTGTGATAAATGTGAATTACTAGAAACGTATGCCTGAAGTTGAAGACTGTGTGTGGGTCTTTGTGAGCATTTCCTCTTTTAAGAATGTTAATTTTGCTTGGAAAAATTTGTATGTTCCCATGTGTGTTGAATGTGTTATTACTCATACTCTTCAGGGTTTAAAGTGTTCCCTAGGATAGGAAATTAGATTTGGAAGGTACACAGAGAAAATCTCATTCATCACTTGTACTTAATAGGAGACATGATCCTAGAAAGGTACCCAGTTAAAGAAGAAGGAAGAGATGAAGATCTGAAACTTCTATTAGTATTTCTTAGAAACATTGTCTTTAAAATAGCTAGAATGGTTAGAAATGCATCTTTCTATTCATGTCATAAATGTATTTCATGTTTTTGAGATTTAACATTGATAGATTTCAGTATATTAGAAATGTGAATCTTCAGTTCAAAATGCTGTAATTCTTCCTAACCATTCATATTTATTACTATAGAATCTTTGAAGCCTTTCAAAATGACCTTTTCAAATAGATAATTATTTTTGCTGATAAACATTTATGTCATCACTTTGTAGATGTTTTAACTCAATCTTATTTTTCTTCCGAAAAGCTGAAATTTGCCAGTGATTTATTCCCAGGCAGGGGGAAGGGGATAATACAATCAACAAACATTTGTACAAGATCACTTTTAAAAATAATACTCCAAAAAATAATTTTTATGACTGGTCAAACTTGTTTGTAGACAAATTTGTTCGCCTCCTGTGTTATAAAATTATGTTTATTTGCAGAGAAAACTTATAAATGATAGTATAGACAATTGTTTTATTCTCTTAAAACTTTTATCAGCAAATTAGATGGCTCCATCCAGAAGATAATTACCTTCAATCACAAAATATCTTTGACGTCAAAGTTTTTCAAAGACAGACGCTTTAAATTATTTCTGAAGACATAGTTATTTAACCTGTGATAGATATAAGAAATGATACAATGGGGCCTTGACTTACGAGTGTCCCGACTAACAAGTTTTTTGAGATATGACCCGTCTCTCCGTCGTTTTTTTGCTTTGAGTTGCGAGCTAAAATTCGGGTTACGAGCCAGCTTCAGATACCCGACTGCTAGTTGGCGCAGCGAACGTCACAGTGTACGCCACAACATCAGCCCAGCATCACGTGTCTCACTCGTTCACTTTATGATTTGATATATGAGTAATTTGAGTTCCGAGCTCCGTCATGGAATGAATTAAACTCGTAAGTCAAGGCCCCACTGTAGTTAGCCTTTGTTCCTGGAATTATAAACACTCATTATTTTATGGAAGGTTTCATGGCACTTACCTATAGGTGTATATTGTTTGGCAGTGATCAAGGAGGAAATAATGACATCTTTCTTTTAATATCAGGCTGTTATACTACTTTTAAAATTGCATATGTTAGATAATAGGAGTCTATAATTAATGTCCTGGTTTAAGTTTTAGATTTTGGATTTGTGTGTGATTTAATCTGATCAAGTATGGTTCCCTTGATGTCTTTTATAAATACAAGTATATGGTTATACATTGATCTGCTGAATTTATTCTTAGTGTGACCCTGGTTTCTTAAAGTTAACCCATGTTACTTTTTTAAAAATGTTTTAAAATATTGGAGTTGATATACTTAATTCTGGCATAGAATGTATACATACGAAATCAACATGGTGAGTGACATTTTGTAATAATTACATACTCTAGGCATCTGTAAAATAGAATGATAATGATAAGAATGATCATTGCCCTGTCCTTCTTCTTTCCTCTCTTTATAAAATCATAACATATTTTAAAAATCAATGTAATGTACTAGCTGTAACTTAAAGAAATAAAAGGAAAATAAATCATAATAAATATTAAGTATTAAAATATATAACTGCTAGAAAGCGACAATACAGTGAATGTTTGGAGGTAAGAGATGTAGAAGATCATACATCATTCCGTAAAAGATAGATAGGAAATTGATAGAGCTTATGTAGAATCAAAAGTGATGTTGGGGTAAGTTATATGCACCACATTTACTAGTTGATTTAAGCAAAAGGGTAATAACTTTCGCCAAATTGTTAGACAATTATATAATATTAATTAAATAGGAGAATATGAGTTGAGCCTTATTTTAAAGATAATATGAAAATACTGGTCTAGGTTGTGACATAGGTTGGTATAGCAATGAAATGTAAAATATGACTTGTATTTTGAAATTCTACTTCATCTAGAAAAAGCATAAGAGAACAATAATTTTGGGGTGGTAATAAGTTCAGTTTGTGCTACTGTCAGTGTACTATAATGGAGATATTCAACAGGTAGTTGAAAATGAGGATTAGAGTTCCAGAAGGTTGCATCCAGAAAAAGGTTGTATCTGCAAGATTTAGTTTTGAATTTCACTCACAAAGCAGAAATTATTGTAGCCATAAGATTAGGTGATATTACAAATAAAGATGATAATAGTAAGAAATGAACATCATCATCATCACTATTTTTATGTGCCATGCACTGTGCATCTATTTGACATGTTTTCTCACATATTTCCACAAAACCCCTATAAAAGGCAATTATTACCAATATCTCCTTTTTACAAATTAAATGACTGCCTAACACACAGAGACGTTGCCTTAGTTCACATGGCTAGTAAGTGGTAGAGGTTGAATACAAACTCAGGCAATCTAGCACCCACTTCCAATGAAAGATTCTTGAGGAGCTCATTCATTTTGGAGGCAACCATAACAAGAAAGAAATATCAGTTTCTGAAGTGAGTGAATTAAAGTGTACATTGTCATGGAAAGCCAAGGACAAAAGTATGGTAGCAAATGTCAAAGGATTCATAGCATTAAAGGAAAGGCCATTGGATTTGGTAATTAGTAAGAACTTGGGAAATAGTCATTCAGTAATGTTATAAAGCTCCAGAAAATTACCCAAGCATGTTTTCTTCAAACTTTCTAGATATGTTTAATATTCTATTTATCCAATACTTATTCTGAACTCTGTCCAGATTGAATTTGAGCCTTAGCATCTGTGCTGTAGCCATCCTTTTGATAAATCCTGATGTCATTCTCAAAGGAAATGTATCAGAAATAAGCAATCTAATTTTGGATTTGTTGGGGGCAATAGAATCTGTTAAAAATACCAAAAGCAATGACTAAATTAGTTCTAGATGAAAAGGCAAATATTGTAGAAAAGGTTAGTGTGAAAAGTGAAAAATTTTAAGTTTGGTTTGTACTCTGTAGTCAAGAAGAAACAACTCATCATTCTTGGGTGTGATAATGAGGGGGGAAATATTCATGTGGGTGTTGTGATGATTAATTAGGAGGGTCTTCATTATGCACGTTAATAGAATTACATGTGACCCAGCATCTCCTTATCTGGGTATCTACCAGAAAATTTTAAAAACATTTCTTTATAAAAGTATATTTACCTTTATGTTCATTGCAGCATTATTCACACTGGCCAAGACCTGGAAACAAGTGAAGTGTCCTTTGATACATGATTGGATAAAGATGTGCTACATTTGTGTCAATATGGATGGATCTTGAGAATATCATGTTGAGCAAAATAAGTCAAATAGAACCAAGGAGCTCGGTGCAGTTGACAGCTAGAAATCAAGAACTACATGATTTCACTTATATGTGGGATATAAAACTGAAAGCAACAAATGAACAAATAAGATAAACAAATACAAACTCATAGACACAGCATGCGTTCCCTCTCTGGAGTATGCCCATACCCCTTCTTTCTTCAGTGCACTTGCTGCCTCTAAGTCTTCTTTTCCCCCCGTTTTTCCCCCCAGGTGAGTTACCTTTGCCCTTCTCTCTCCAAAGCTCCAAGAGCCCTTCTTTTGCCTCTGTAACTTATTTCCTGAGCTCACACAGCCCAGCTAGCTCACCTTTTCTATCTCTGTGACTTTCTAAATAAACTTTGTCTTACAAAAAACAAACAAACAACAAAACCACCTCATGGACACAGACAACAGTATGATGGTTACCAGAAGGAAAGGGGTGGGGGGGAGGTAGCAAAGGGTAAAGGGGGTCAAATATATGGTGATGGAAGGAGGTTAGATTTTGGGTGGTAAACACACCAGTGCAATCAACAGATAATGTATTATAGGATTGTACACTTGAAACCTATATAATTTTATTAATTAACTAGAGGCCTGGTGCATGAAATTTGTGCACTGGAGTGTGTGTCCCTCATCCCAGCCTGCACCCTCTCCAATCTGGGACCCCCTCGGGGCATGTCCGACTGCCAGATGTCCACAGGGATTGGGCCTAAACTGGCAGTCGGACATCCCTCTCACAATCTGGGACTGCTGGCTCCCAACCGCTCACCTGCCTGCCTGCCTGATTGCTCCTAACTGCTTCTGCCTGCCAGCCTGATCACCCCCTAACCACTCTCCTGCCAGCCTGATTGACACCTAACTGCTCCCCTGCCGACACGATCACCCACAACTGCCTTCCCCTGCCGGCCATCTTGTGCCCACATGGGGGCAACCATCTTGTGCAAGGGTATGTTGGTCAATTTGCATATTACCTCTTTATTATATAAGATGCATCCTAATAAATTTAATTAAAAATTAAAAAACATTAATTACACTTGGGTATTAATCATTGAAAAACTGAAATCACTATTTCCTTGATAACTATTTTGATATTTAATTTATTACTATTATATCTTTCTTTACTGGTCTAAAACTAAAACAAGCATTTTACAAAATTTATCTGTGGAACAGTATGATTTTAAAATAAAAGGTACATTAGATGGTGTTGTTATCCTGATTGATCATTCTCCTGCTGTCATAAAAAAAGAAATACTGCGCCATTGTCTTCAATCCCATTGTCTGTGATTACTTGGTAACCACCACTTTAATTCTAATATTGGTATGGAAGAATGTCTTTATCTGAAAATAAAAAGTATGTTTCTGTTTAAAAGAGAATAAAACAGATATTGTGCATAGTTTATAGTTGTCCCCTCCCCAAAATTGCTACATAATTTCCTTTCACTTTGAAAAACTAGTTAATAATCATTTCAGTGTTTTCTAAGTCTAGTGGTATATACAAGATAACTAACTTGTGTTTCCTCTTCATCGCCCATTTTGAAAATACTACTCTTTATGCTGATGGTCTAATTCTCTACCATTAGTGATCTTGGATAATAATGTAAGATTACTTTCTATATTCTCAATGATAAGGTGAATTTGTAGTTTAAATTGATTAGTCTGGAAAACAATGTAAGTGCACAGGAAATATCTTAGTAAAGGTAGGAGAAAGTACAGAATATAACTTTCCTAGCCCTTTTTCTTGTCTTTGTAACTTTCTTCTTGATTAGCATCCCCATTTCTAATATTATGAGCTATGTTGTATCACTTATCTTCAATTCTAGTGACTTAAATCTCTAGCTCAGGATTCAAATTTGATTTTTTTATTTAACTAATTTTAATTGATTGTAAAATCCTAGACTGGGACTTCATAAATTCAAACAATAGTTGCTTGAAACTGAAAATGTATAACTGCGTGGGTCCACTTATATGCAATTTTTTTTCAGTAAAGACTTTAACTGTTTTCCATCTGAGGTTGGGAGTCTTTTTTGTAGATTGCTGCAATAGCACCACATCTGTTTGACAAACAAGATAATTTCTTTACCTAAAAGCAAACATATTGGTGGAGGACATAGAAAACAAATAGGTAAATAAAACTATATAGGAATATATATTTTTAGGTTATGATAATATGATCAAAGTTCCGCATTTTGCTACAGCAAGATTAGTTTAGTTTTCGTATTGTGTTTAGAGAGGGGAAAGAAGACTGGATATGAGGAGATTAGTTAATAGATAAAAGGCAATGAAGGTCAGAATAATGATAGCAATGAAAGGGAGTCAGAGAATTTTAAGAACTAAAAAATTGTTGTACTTGGATATTTCAAAAGAAATATATATTAATTATGAAAAATTTAAAAATACAGATAAGTTTGAATGCAACCAAATATAGCCCCTGTAATTGAGGATAATAACTATTAATCCCATTTGCATATATCCATGTTTATATGATTTTTCTTTTCTTATACAATTGGAATCATACTATTTATACTTTTCATACTTAGCTAAAATTTTAAATATATTTTTCTATAATGTAGTCATTATAAAAGCTTGAGTATCTGGGTCAGAATCCTGGCCTTACAATGTACTGGCTGTGTCCTTGGCAGGTTACTTTATTCCGCTGTGCATTCGTTTCCTCATCTATAAAATTAGTATCTATATATACGCCCAGTGACCGAATGGCGGGACAACCAGAATGACTGGTCAACCAGTTGCTGTGATGCGCACTGACTACCAGGGGGCAGATGCTCAACCCAGGAGCTGCCCCCTGGTGGTCATTGCACTCCCATAGTGGGAGCACCGCTCCCCTGACCAGGATGAGTGACGCTCCCACAGTGTGCCGATTCCCGCAGGCCTCGCCCCTCACCATTGCAGGAATCCATGCACCAGGCCTCTAGTAGGGCTATAATAAGGGTTAAATCAGCTAATATTGGAAAAATCTTTAGATGACTGCCTTGTACCTAATAAGTTCAAAAGAAGTGATTCCTATTATTATCATCCACTATAATTCTACACTATCAATTTATATTGACTGTATACTATTGCATCATGCTATCCATTCTTAGGAGACAGTATTAGTGTGTAGTCTTTGTAGCCAAGTAAACCTGGCTAGTACTGCCAGTTATTATTACCTATGTGAACTTGAACCATTGACCTTACTTCTGGAAGACTATTACCTTGTTTGTAAAATGAGGTTATAATACTGCTGTGTAGGGTTTTTGTTAAAAACAAACCAAAACATTCATATAAAACACCAACTCAGAAAATTGCCTGGCACAGAATATCCACTCAATAAATGTTAAAGTAGAATAGCTGCATTAAAGGCATCAAAAGTCTAATTTTTAAAATATTGTTTTTAAAATTGAGAAGGCATGAGTTTGATAAATTTCTTTTTTTCACAAATATAATTTTTAGCTGGATATAGTAGGAGAAAAATTCTCTCTAAATAACGCTGATCCACATTGTTGTTATTTATTAAACTTCTGCATTGTTAATTTAAGATATTCGGTCTTATGAGAAATGAAACATTTTTATAATGTCTGTAAAAATACGTATAAAAGTTTTAAAATAATTTATATAAACTATTGCTGAAGTAGTAAAATGAAATGTATTATGTGCAAAGAATTAACACCTAACATTTTATTGTGCAAATTTCTACCGGTGAATAAGGGCTCTCCATTGAAAATATATAGTTCAGTTAATTTTTTTCTTTTTAAGTTCTTGGCCTCAAATCAAGAAAAATGCTGATTTCTACAAAGATGATTGAAACAAATGTCTTCAAATTTCAAACATTTGCTGGCAAAGCAGATGATTTATTTGAGACAAGTATTTTAGGTTGTGTGAAGACTTCAACTAAAATGTTTTCTATGCATTTAGAAAACTGTATTTAATATGAATTATGACAATGTAGGCACATTTGGGTAGTATGGATTAGGCAAGAAAAAGTGAAAATCAGAACACAGAACCCTGAGAACTGTAAAATTACTCACTTGATGAAATAAGTTAGGAGAACACTTGAAGTTTTGAGTGCTTTCTTCATTTACTTTATTAATTTTCATGGTTTTTCTTGGTATTGGTTTCCTTGTCTGATGTGAGAAAAAGTGATGGAGTCTATTGAAATTTAGATCTCTTGGAATTCCTTTATGTCCTGAGAAGGAACATTTAATGTGAAAGACCAAAAAGAGGTGTTTTTTTAAGATATATTTTTATTAATTTCAGAGAGAAAGGGAGAGGGAGGGAGAGAGAGAGACAAACATCAGTGATGAGAGAGAGAATCATTAATAGGCTACCTTCTGCACACCCCCTACTGGGGATCAAGTCCGCAACCTGAGTATGTGCCCTGACTAGGATTTGAACCATGACCTGGTTCATAGCTCAACCACCGAGCCACACAGGCCAGGTGCCCAAAGTTAGCTTTAATTGCTTCAGTGGGTGAATGCATAGATTGATTAATTTTTTTAAAAAGTTGAACAATCCATGAGTTTATTTTATGCATGTGGACAAAATTTAAGACATTACTACAATTTGAAACTATAAGTTTTACTGTGTTATTACACTGATTTGGGACTTCAGCCTTTTGATTTTTGGATAAGAAATATTTAACTAAGTTACTTTCTTTTCACTTTCCATAAAGGTGGAAGTGATTTGATGCTTGACTGCCTGATTTGTTTCTATATCATTTGCCTGCCCAGACATTCTACTAAGAGAAACCTATACTAGCAGTGTGGTTACTTATTCAGGATTATGCCATTGTGAAAACTTATATACATGTACATATTCACCACTCTTAACCCAGCATTTTTACATGGCAATTTATCATTAACATTTTTCATACTAGCAAATATAAATAAATATACAGTGTATTGACTGCATACTATTTTGCTGTAAAAATATACCACAAATATTTAAGTAATTCATTGCTGTTAGAAATTCCCTCTGTTTCCAGTTTTGCTATTATTGGTGTTAATTGCTTGACATAGACCAAAGGTTAGGTACTGTTTGTTACATATTACCAAATGCCCTCCAGAAAATATCTACCAATTGAAATTCTACCAGCACAATTATTGGTGCCCCTTTCCTACAAAACCAAATATTAGTGTTTTGTTTTTTGTCAAAAGAAATTTATTTCTATATAATTATATTCTTATATTATATGTAAAGTTTAATATTTAATCTTTATCTATTTAAAATGTGCCCATTTAAAAACAATTTAGGTGTTATTTTTTATTGTTTCAGACAAAACACAGTATTATTGACATTAATACTTTCAAATCATTCCCCCATTTATCCCATTTAAGAAATTTATATGTATATTATTTTTATAGGTTTGTTCTGTATGTGTCTCAGAAATTTTAATTTTTATAAAACAATCTGTTTTTTATGTATTTTACAATGTTTTGTGCCATTTTTTTTTTAATGCTAGGATAGATCTTCCCCATTCTAGGTCTATACTGTTGTTCACTTAAATTTTCTTCTTATTCTTGAAAAGTTTAATTTTTTAATACTAATTTTATAAGCTAACTATAATTTATTTTTATCCAATGTAGGATAAAAGAAGACCTTTTGTATATATTCATTTAAAATCCAATCTAGAAATATTTTAACTGGAGTATTTAGTTCCTTTATATATAATCACTGATAGATGTGGTAGAAATCTGTAATCTTAGTTTTTTGTCTTTTTTTTTCCTAATTGGATGGCTTACATATATATTACTGTTTTTCCCTTGTTAATTTGTGATGATATATTTTTTCCTATAATATTTTTATTAAGTGAAGTTTGGCATACATGCATGAAAATACAGACATTTTATGTGTAAGTTCCATGAATTTTAGTAAATGAATATATACTTATAATCACTACCTAGATGAATATATAGAACATTTTTGCACCCTACACGTGTACTTCAAAGGTAACCAACATGTTCACTTTATCACCTCCTTTTTCTGCACTTTGAATTTCATTTAAATTATATAGAATATAATAATTTATGGCTGTATTTTTGCATTCAACATGTTAGTGATAGTGCTATACATCCTTGATAGGATTAGTAGTTCATTTTTTAAATTGCAGTATAATATACTATGACTATATGGCAATCCTATGATAGATTATAATGATCTATAAGAGTACAAATTATGTTTTCATTGCTGGATAAATAAATGAGCAAATGAATCTTTGACTCCTCCACATTTTTTATTTCAAATTGATGCGTATTGACAATTATATCTCAAACTTTTTTTTAAAAATCTTGTTTCTTTTCTGATATCACTGTTACATTAATATTTCCATGATCCTGAATTCAGCAAAACTGACTAAAAAGTAATCTGGCCAATTTTGTTGTAAACCTAAAAGTGCTCTAAAAATATTCTATTTAATAAAAATTAATCTGAAACTGTGATTAGTTTTTTGCTTTCTGTTTAGTTTTTACTAGTTTGGGCCAGTCAGTGAGGGTAGCTTTTTAATGACCAAGAAGGGCCTGGGACCCCTGCCATTCAAGCATGCTAGTGTTTATGAAAGGCATATTAACATGAGTTATGGCAGTCCTCTCTTTGTGTGTCTCCTTCCTACTAGAGAATTAGTGCACATTTAAGTTTTCTAAGGCTGACAAAAAACAAAGAAAAGAAGGAAATCTAACCTTTTGTGACAGCATGGATGAACCTGGAGAGTATTATGCTAAGTGAAATAAGCCAGTCAGAGAAAGACAAATACCATATGATTTCACTTATATGTGGAATCTAATGAACAAAGTAAACAGATAAAATAGAAGCAAACTCATAGATAGAGATCGGACTGACAGCTGTCAGAGGGGAGGGGCATTGTGGGGCTGAGTGAAAAAGGTGAAGAGATTGAGCAGAAAAAAACCAACAAACTCATAGACTCTGATACCAGTATGGTGATTACCAGAGGGGAAGGGAGTTGGTTGGAAGTAGAAGAGGGTAAAGGGGCGATAAATGGAGATGGAAGGAGACTTGACTTTGAGTGATGAACACAAAAACAGTATACAGATGAGGTATTATGGGATTGTACACTTGAAACCTATATAATCTAATCTAATAAAAGAGAAACATGCAAATTGACCGCACCTCTGCTACACCCACAGGCCACACCCACAAGCCATGCCCACAAGCCAATCAGGAGTGAATATGCAAATTAACCCAACTAAATTGGCTGTGGCCACGGAGCTGAAGCAAGCAGGAGGCTTGGGTTGCCCCCGACGATGGAGGAAGCAAAGCTTCCCGCCTGCCCTGCCGGCCCTGAGCTCTGCTCAAGGCTACAAAGTTTCAATTATAGAAGATAAATAAATCCCAGATACCTGCTTCCAGCTGCCATGGCCTCCGCTCAAGGAGGGGCTGGGAGCCTGGGTTTCAACCCAAGCTTCCAGGACCTAGGCTCCGCTCAAGGCTACAAAGTTTCAATTATAGAACATAAATAAATCCCAGATACTGCTTCCAGCCCGCAGCCGTGGTCAGCCTGAAAATGGCCATGAGCCCCTCACCCAGGCTGGCCAGGCACCCTAGTGGGGACCCCCACCCTAAAGGGGGTGTGGCCATCCTGAAAACGGCCCTCAGCCCCTCACCCAGGCTGGCCAGGCACCCCAGTGGGACCCCCACCCTGATCCAGGACACCCTTCAGGGCAAACCAGCCGGCCCCGACCTGTGCACCAGGCCTCTATCCTATTATATAGAAGGGTAATATGCAAATGGACCTTAACAGCAGAATGACTGCAAATGACTGGTCACTATGACACACACTGACCACCAGGAGGAAGACGCTCAATGCAGGAGCTGCCCCCTGGTGGTCAGTGCACTCCCACAGGGGGAGCTCTGCTCAGCCACAAGCCAGGCTGCCAGCTGCCAGCACAGCGGTGAATGTGGGAGCCTCTCCCGCCTCCTCAGCAGCACTAAGGATGTCAGACTGCAGCTTAGGCCTGCTCCCTGCTGGCAAGTGGACATCTCCCGAGGGCTCCTGGGCTGCAAGAGGGATGTCTGACTGCCAGCTTAGGCCCAATCCCCTCGGGAGCGGGCCTAAGCCAGCAGGTGGACATCCCCCGAGGGGTCCCAGACTACAAGAGGGCACAGGCCAGGCTGAGGGACCCCCCCCAAGTGCACAAATTTTTGTGCACCAGGCCTCTAGTTTTATGTAATTTTATCAACCAATGTTACCCCAATAAATTCAATACTTTTTTAAATAAAAAAGCAAGGTAGGAACAAGATGATTTTTATAAACAATACACATGAAAATAATATTTTGAATAGTACTTTCCCCAGTTCCTTAGTTCTTTATTTAAATTTCTTAGTGCTTTTATTGTTTTTCTGTAAGACTTGAGGAGGAAGAAAAATGAATTCTGATTAATTGCTATTGAGTGTTTGTTACCAGTTTTCCTTTAATTATTATTGCTAAAGAAAGTAAAAGCAAAATAAATGAAATTTACACACACACACACACACACACACACACACACACACACACTAAATCTTTCATATTTTTCACTAGGTTTAGTTCCCTTCCTCTCAACTCTGACAATAGCTACTGGAGGTAATAACATTGATTGATAAAAGTTCATTTTCCGTTCTTTCCTGTTTGTCTTGTGGAGCTAGAAAATGGCCAAAAGAGAAGATAAATAATATAGAAATATTCATGCCCAGAGGTATGAGTCACTAATCAGTTATATAAAAATATGGTCTCAAACATATATATAGAGAGACACTATTGAGTCATAATCAATTTTAAGTAATTTGTTACTAATAACATTTAAAGATAATACATTTAAATACTTAGGCCAGTGGTTGGCTTATAATTAATTCTCAATTAGCATTTTCTCATCATTACTAGCAAACTTTTGCAATATTTTACTTTTAAGTTTTTAGAATTTTAGCTGATTCAAGTTAATGTTATGGTAATATGTCACTTAATAATTTGCAAATATTTTCTTATAAGGGGTGAAAGGGTTAATAATAGGTACTAGTTTGGAATCAAACTAACAGTCTGTTCTATCTTTCCTACAGAGTAGGCAATCCGGAGTATGTGTAAACTGTGAAAACCATCATTTACTTAATGTGACTCAGAGAAAAACTTTAGAGAGAGTCCCTGGATAAAGGATATTGCAAGTTTGTTTTTAATGATAGTCCTACTATCCATGTTTTAGTTAATGTGTTTAATTTTAAATTAGGTGTTAAAATAAGAGGGAATATCACATCTTTAAAAGCATAAAATACTTGCTTTTTATATTCTTAAAATAATTTCCAATTTGAAATTTATCTACAGTGGTTCCTTAAATTATCCTATCTAATAAAGAGGAAATATGCTAATTGGCTCTCATGCTGTTGCAAAGATGGTGGCACCCACAGTCAATAAGGAGGGAATATGCTAATTGCTGCCCCACCCTCAAAGAGGGTGGTGCCCACACCAATAAAGAGGGAATATGCTAATTGACTGTCCCGCCCTCAAGGATGGCAGTGCCCACAGCCAATAAGGAGGGAATATGTTAATTGACTGCCACGCCTTTAAAGATGGCGGCGCCCACAGCCACAAGATGGTGGTGCCCAGTTCCCTCAGCCCTGCCGGGGCGGCAGGCACGCAACAAGGCCGGACCCGCCCGCCTCCAGAGTCACCCAGTCCCCTCAGCCCCCCAGCCACCCAGGGCCGCCCGAGGCTCAGGTAACCAGGGCCGGCTGAGGCTTGCACTGCTGGCAGTGGCAGCAGCAGAGGTGTGATGGGGCGTCGCCTTCCCTTGATCGCCGAGTCACCTCCCGCCCCTGAGGGCTCCTGGACTGTGAGAGGGAGCAGGCCGGGCTGAGGGACCCCCTTCTCCAGTGCATGAATTTTTATTCACCGGACCTCTAGTGTATAATAAGCTTCATAGTACCAGAGTTTATATTTTTGCTATATTTGTCCTGCAGTGTGTTAGACATTGTAGCCATTGACGGATAGTTCTTTTGATTAAATTGAGTTCAATTTAAAATAGGTAAACACTAGAATTTTAGTTTTAAAGCAGCTGGAGTACAGATTCTTTTAAGAGCATTGAGTTTTGAGTCAGACTGATTTGGTCTCAAATTGCAACCCCATCTTTCAAAAGTCTGGGCAAGTTACTTAATCTTGAGCCTTAGTTTCTACCTATCCTTATTATTTGCATTTGCAAGGATGATAATACCTATTTTTTATAATAGTTATTAGGATTATATACATGCAAAGCATTTTGAAATGTGAGTAGCACATAATAGCCATTGACCAGTTAGTAGTTATCATCATTGTCTTCCTATTTTTGATAGTTCAGGATCAACTTGACTCTACTATTAAAAGAAATCTATTGTTCACTAATGCACTTAGAAATAAAATTATTTCCCTCTAATGGTTTTTGGTTTAAAACTATTTTACATATTATTTTAAAGCTTAAGGCAAAAGCAAAGTGAAGAATCATTTATTCTAGTTTTGTATGTTATTTATTCACTTAATAAATATTTATAGAGTTCTAATTATGTTTCAGGTAGCATTTACAGCCCTTAGGATATAACAGTTAACAGAACCCATCCAAGTTTTCATGAGTTTATGCCCAACTGGGGAAGACATAATTAATACATAATCAAAGAAACATTTAAATATATGCACATTTATGTGTAATATATACATATTTATATACAACATGTGATATATTTATGTATGCACATATATATATTTTTAAATATATAGTAGAGTCAAGAGTTTTGTTTTAGCCATGTTAAATTTTAGATGCATAGTAGAAATCCAAGTAGAAATGACAAATATGGCATTAGGGCTTTTGGGTCTAGAGAATGAATAAAAAGTTAGTCCATAGAAAGTATTTAAAGCCATGAGCAGGGAAGAGAGTAGCTTGAGGAAGGAATCATCTACCATGTGACATGCTGTGGTCAAGTAAGAATTGAGTTTTGCAGAGATAGAGGATTATTGGTGATTTTGTGAGGAGATGCTGTGGGGAAGTTGTTGGGATTAAAAACCTGATTGGAGTGGGTTGAACAGAGATTGTTATAGGGACAGCAAATATAGGTAAACTGTATCAGAAAATTCTGTATTTTTGTCAATAATTGTGAAATACTTTACAGTCAACAAAAAAAATCGATTTTTTAAATGTTTATATGCTTAAAGTTTCTTTTTCTTTGTATAAATCTTAATAATCTTTTCAGTGTTATTACTGATTGATTTATGGGAAGGGTAATTTTATGAATTTGGATTTTATATGTGTAATAAAAATTGTTTACTGGTTTACCCCTTGATATGAAAACACGTTTGACAAAGCCTACTATATTTAATTATAAATAACCATAATTGCCTAGTTTTTCATTAAATACAATAATACATAGTACCTATACCGTAGGTGAAAATAGCAGGGTTTGCAGTGTGGAAAAACTTTAAATCCTTCAAGGTTGGTAATATTTAGTTAGATAATAATTCTATGTATAATTTTAAAAAAATACAGTATATGTATTTGTCTTTAGTAATTGCCTTTAGTGTCTTAATTTTACCCATCACCACAGTCATATAACATTTAAAATTTATTTTTAGCAAGAGGATATATATCAAAAGCAAGGAGATTCCTTGGATAGATTTAGGTGTTGGAATCTGAAAACATACTCATATTGGTTAATCTTTAATTGCATATTTTGGAAATAAACCATTTTACCAATTAAGTAGCTTTTTCTGTTACCTTAGTACTTATGGCATTTGAAAATAATAATGAATACTATATTACAAAATTTTATCCAGTTAACTTTTTAAATGGAAAGACATTTTGGGACATATCATAGTTGATTCCACCCATTTCTGGCATATGGTTCATCAAGCAATATATGAATCGTATAAGTTTTTTGAACATAAATTCAAAGCTATCATTGGAAAGATATTTTAATATTCTGACAAAGTCTTAAGCCAAGGGATATATGGTATTTAATTTATTGTGATTTTTTTAAATGATAAAATGTATTAATTAAATTTGATCTTTTTTTATTTAAGGATGAAAATATCAAGTCAGATATTCATTTATTGGAATTCATTTACTATGAATTAAGTTAATGATCCTATATAATAATAGGCTAATATGCAAATTGACCAAACGGTGGAACAACCGGTCTCTGTGATGCGCACTGACCACCAGGGGGCAGATGCTCAATGCAGGAGCTGCCCCCTGGTGGTCAGTGTGCTCCCACAAGAGGAGCACCGCTCAGCCAGAAGCCAGGCTTATGGCTGGCGAGTGCAGTGGGGGTGTCGGAGCCTCTCCCATCTCCATGGCAGTCACACCTCCCCCAAGGGCTCCCAGATGGAAAGAGGGTGCAGGCCAGGCTGAGGGACTCTCCCCCCGCAAGTGCACGAATTTCATGCACTAGGCCTCTAGTGTAATAATATCAAACAACTCTTTAAAAAAAACCTGACTCATGCCTAAATGTTAACTTCTTAGTTTATGATATTTATAACAATAAACAGTTATTGAATAGAAGTATAAAAGAAACAAGAAACAGAAAGGTGTGAAGTGATTTTTAAAAAGTGATACATAATAAGCAGTGACAGCTGATGTTAAGATGCACCTGAATTTATATTCAGTTGCCTAGTTTCGGAGTCTTGCTGCTTTTTGTATACTCTTTTGGCTGAGCCATATCTTTTAAAATACCTTTGGAAGTATGGTTATTATTGTAATTTCCCTGAATATAAATGATATAATTATAGATACCCATTCTCTGTTACTTTCTCTTTTTATATTGGGAAATGTCATCACTAACTTCTTTTGGTTTAAAATAATAGTGTTTGCTGATTGGAAACTGTGTTCACATAAATGATAGTATAAAATATGTAAACTTGTTTCTTAGTAACTCATTCATCTTAGTTTATTTTTAATGTTTAAATTTATGAAATATCATTTACCATATTTTTCTCAATGTGTAATTTAGGTACATAGCTTATTTTAGTGTTGTTTTGTTTCCTAGAGCACATTTTAACTTGTAATAAAATATAGCATACAGGTGATATTATAAACTGTCTGAAATACTGTACCAGTAAATATGTTGTTGAATTTTCATTTCTCTCAGCAGCCCACAAAAAATGTTAAATACTTTTTGTCGATTCATTAGTTCCAAATTTCATACTATTTTGAAATATGGAGATATAAACTTTGTTGCAAAGTCACTAATAACTTGAACTACCAAATAAGGTTTTTGTGTGTTTAATTTAATGGCATTATATCCTCTGTCTCTTCATTTTTTAATTTCCAAAGAAAGCAACAAAGCCTACAGAATGTCATAATAGAGAAAAATAGGATTATGTCTAAAGTCAATATCAAATATTATTTGTGGAGAAAGAGACCATGAAATAACTTCAAGGATTTTTCCTAAAGCTCTAATTTGAATTCTTTTATATTGTTTACAAACTCCTTATATCTATATCTTGGTCTCTTATTTTGAAAAACAAATCTGGATCAATTTATTAATGTCTCAACCATAGAACAAATGGTAGTAAATGAAAGAGACCAATTTGATTCCATCTGTTGAAGTATACAATTGGTGAACGTGTATAGAAGAAAACTTCCATGGGTGAATAATTTTCATTTGATAGTTCCCTGTGGCAGTTAGATAGCTAGTACATTAAAACTCATATTTTATAGAATATCAAAAGGATGCCATATAAGAGTATTTTATGCTTTGTTTAAATAACATTTTAATGGAAATTTCAATAAAATGAAAGACTCCCCAATTGATCACAAGCAACTGTTTTCATTGCAACAGCACTTAGTTATAAAGCCATTACTACAGAGTTCTTTGAGACAGATTTTATATATATTTGCAATGCTATTGATTTATAATTTTTCTTTTCAAGGCTCCTGCTAGAGCCCACTACAGTGCTCTGTATTTTGAGTTCATGCAATTGATCTGCTCTTAAATGTTGATTATACTTTATTGACTGCTTTAACTTTTTTGATCAATAGTTATTCAAAAGTTGACTGAATGCTGTTTATTACTGATGATTTTAAGATTATGTCTCATAAAGAGAAACCTCTGACTTCTAATTTCTCTTAATAGTTCTCTTACTGTGAAAGTAACCATTTATTTAGAGAAGGGAAGTAGATGACCTCTTTTTGCATTTATCCTAGATCATGGATAAAATGCTTTTCTCACATGAACCCCCTCCACTCCCCATGGCTCACAATAACCAAGATAATTTATACTTTCATAAGTGATGATTAAAAATGAAGTTTTTTCAGATTGTAGGAAAAATAATTATTTCAAACAACTATCAGTCTTTTGATTACTTACTCTTAGGATTTAAATTTTCAGCTCACTTCATGTTATGTTGTTATAATAGAGTTATTTCAAGTCTATTCAACTTTATTAAAATTCAAAGATTTTTTAAAATTTATAGTCAATTATGTTTAGATCCTATTTTTAGAGTTACAGAATATTTGATCTTGAAGAGATTAAAAAAAAATTTCCTTGCTTTATCATTGAGAAAATTAAGGCCTAAAAGGTAAAGTGACTTGCCTGAAGTCATCATGTAGCCACATCCTAATATATAAAAAGCCAGGGCCCTGTCAGGACCAAAACAACCAGATGGATGACTGAGCAGCAGGCTGCATGGGGTGACAAGGTCGGCAGGGAGGTTAGTGAGGGAGGACCAAAGGACTGGACAGCAGGCTGCGTGGGGCAACCAGGCCAGCAGGGGGGGTAGTGAGGGAGACCAAACGACTGGACAGCAGGCTGCGTGGGGCGACAAGGTCGGCAGGGAGGTTAGTGAGGGACGACCAAACGACTGGACAGCAGGCTGCGTGGGGCGACAAGGTCGGCAGGGAGGTTAGTGAGGGACGACCAAACGACTGGACAGCAGAGTGCATGGGGTGACCAGGCCAGCAGGGGGGCTAATGAGGGTCGACCAAACGACTGGACAGCAGGCTGCATGGGGCAACCAGGCCAGCAGGGGGGGGGCAGTTAGGGGCAACCAGGCCGGCAGGGGGGGCAGTTGGGGGCTACCAGTCCGGCAGGGGGGCAGTAAGGGGTGACCAGACCGGCGGGGGGAGCAGTTGGGGGTGACCTGAATGGCAAGGGGGACAGTTGGGGGCGATCAGGCTGGCAGGCAGAGGCGGTTAGGGATGATCAGGCTGGCAGGCAGGTGAGCAGTTAGGAGCCAGAAGTCCCGGATTGTGACAGGAATGTCTGACTGCAGGTGATTGGGCCTAAACGTGCAGTCGGACATCCCCCGAGGGGTCCCGGATTGAAGAGTGTACAGGCTGGGCCGAGTAACCCCTCCCCCCAAGTACATGAATTTCGTGCACTGGGCCTCTAGTTTTTATATAAATAGCTTAGCATGATGCATATACAGGAAAAGTTTAGTAATTATCTATTGAATTACATATATTTTGATACCTGAATAAATATGATAGAAGAGAATCAGCGTTTATATTAGGTAGTCTTATAATGTGAATTAATACAAAAAGAAACATTATTAATAAAATTAAGTGAACTTTTAACATTTGTAATGATGGATTAAGGCAAGAGTTGTTATACGTACAGCTCATTTGCTTTAGTTACAATTTGTTCAACCAAAGTAATAGATGTAGACTGGCTCTAATGAGCATTATTTTATATTTTATTTACATTGTACTACATAATTAAGTTATAACATCGATACTACTAATAATAACTTTGACAGCAGACATGTACTACATGAGTAGGCAAGTGGTGCTTCTTTTATATTATTATCATAATAAGGTTTATCTTTTATAGTTACCCCTGAAGTTATAAATTTCTTATAGAACTGAACCAGCATGAATGTTGGTACACTTGGCTTAAGGATTTAACATTGGTGATAGTGCTTGTAAAGTTTCATCTGAAATTTTAAAGCAAACATTTAGTCTACATAAGTTGATAAAATTTGTGTAAGTTTTCTTATAATGTCTTTGGTTTGGGTGTCAGGGAAATTCAAATTGCTTCCCCCCTCTTTTTGTTATATATAGTACTATATGGGATATTCTTGAGAATTCAATATTTAACTAAAATTGGGAGACTTAGAAAAAAACCTGGAAAAGATTAAATGTTATTTATGCTTTATGTTAACATAAATTTACCTTTAAGTGCTGTATCTTTTTATCAAAAAATATTTTTACTAGAGAAGTTAGTCAGTATTCTTTTTTAGAACTTAAAAAAAAACTTTAAATCTGTGCTATATTTCAGGTTTTGTGGTTAGTACTCTACTGTTTAATTATGAACTTCAAGTATATAAAAGCAAGTGGTGACATATAGAAGAGTTCTTTTGACACAGAATATTTTAAGAAGTAACAACAATTGCATGTCTGAAATTAAACTCCTGAAAGTCAAGGTTGATTTATTTTTAAGACTATTGTGAAAACTAAGTCAGAAAATATAGCTTACCACTGTATTCTAACAGTAAAATATCTTAGCTAATTAACAGAAAATGCTGATTTTTTTTTCTGCCTAATTTTCTGCTCCTAGCAAGAGTAAGAATTTTCTTTATCTGGGCTAAATTTTTAATATTATTTTTCATTAGCCTGCTTCTGACCTGTTTGGTATGTCATTGTTTATGTATTTAAAGCCTTTTTTCATAACGATTAACCAGATCATCTGAAGTTATTTGGGGTATTATGTTTTACTTAAAACAGACAAGGCAACTAAACTTCTTTGCTAATTTGTATATCTTTTCAGGATCAGGTATTCAAAGATTATATCTTATCTATCTTGTGTTATCTTCTCTTAACAATGTATCAAATAAATAGGCTTGATACTTTGCACTGTAAACATAGAAATGAGATTGACTGAAAATAAGAGATAACACCTTCTGGAATACACTACTTGGCATAATTAAAAGATTTCCAGGCTTTAAGTGATTATCAATTTAATTGGAGTCATGTTTATTGCAACATACTTCTAGAATTGGAGATAGAGAATTGAGGGTAGGAG
>NW_005871140.1:1246629-1261919 GCF_000147115.1 Myotis lucifugus
GAAAAAATTGACATTTCCCCTAACTTAATATCTTTCCTCCTTAAATCCAGAAGGAATGATTTAAGAAGATCTAATTTAGAATGAATTGAAAATATTGAACTTTTTGGTTGCTTTATAATATATAGAAATAACTCAGAAGAACTACTTTAAAAGAAGAAAGCAAGTATATAGGGAAGATTAGCTTATATCGGTCCTACTAATCCTACTTATATAGATAAGAAGTCATTTCCTTTATATCCTAATCTAATATACTCCTTGTGCTTAAAAATATATTTATAGTAGTTTGCATGTTTAGAAACTGAAATGGTTCCCACTATAATGCTCCTATTAGGTGTTTAAATACCATTGTAACTCTGAAATACTAATTTTTTCAATTATTGCTTCAAGTACTCCAGCCATACTTTTGAATTGGTGTAGGGTGATCATAATTGGAGGAAGAACAGGAGACACACAACATAGGTTTCATGAACTGTTCAAGAACCAGGACCGTGATCTAGACTTTGGGATTCAGTGATTGCCTGACTTCTTTTCTGGTTTTTGATCTCTGGTGTTTTGAAAGATAGTATTTCTCAACACATTTGCAATAGAATTACAAGTAGATGTCATGCTATTATTGTCACTATAAAATATTTAATGGCAAAATAATATTTGTGTAGTGATCTATAGTATACAAGTTATTTTCACATGAATTATCTCTTTATTTCACACAACACTATTAAGACACCTTTTAAAGGATTAGTGCTGTAATCTTGAGGTATCATTTCCTCTTACTATAGGAAACCTGAGGTTTTCTTTTATGGCCTTTTAATTGATTCTATACATTATAGAGATGAATCTCATTTACTTGAAGTCGAACTTGTTTCAGATGTTAACTGCATTTATCAAGTATCTTCACAGATAATGTTTTATTAGCGTTTGATGAAATAACTGGGTTACTATAGCCTAGCCAAGTTGACACATAAAACTAATCATCATAGTAGTATTTATTTGAAGTTACCTGTAATTGAATCCCTTCATATGAATATGATGAGGCCTACTCATGGAAATGTTTTTAAAAACTTCTGCTAGATTAGATGTGTAAATCCTGGCTATGAGGCAGGAAGCTTAGTAGCCCTCAATCAAAAAGATCAGTGTTCACACCTTAGCTTCGTTACTTACTTTAGTTTGTTTTGGGGAAAGCAGCTTAATTTCAGAGTCTCTTTCCTGTTCTATAAAATAAGGCAAATAATATCTTCCTCACAGAAGAATTAGATTAGTATTTAGTGAGTTAATGTATGCTAAACACCTTGTAGACTTCCTGGCAAACACAGATGCTCAGTAAATACTAATTTCTTTTCCCTTTTCTCCTTTATTCTTTTGAAACCAAAATTTGTTTTATCATCAATGCATTTGTATTCATTTATTTATTCATAAATATTCAACAAATATTTATTAATTTTTATGTGACCAATACTGTTTCAGCTATTAGAGATACAAAAGCGGATCTACTGGCTTAGAGCTTGCCTTCAATTGATGGGACATAGACAATCTATAATAATAAAAGCTTAATATTAGACCGGACGTCCTTCCGGACGACCTTCGGACGAAGCCGGGGCTGCAAGGGAAGCCTGGATCCCGGGTGTCTGCCAGCTGCCGGAGGGAAGCCAGGGTCCAGGGTGCCAGAGGGAAGCCGGTGCTGGCAGCCGGGTGAAGGAAAGCCTACTCTTGCACAAATTTCGTGCATTGAGCCTGTAGTAAATATAATAAAAAAAGAAAGATCTGGAGTATGTTACATTAGATCAAGTACCATGAAGAAAAAGTAAAGCCAGGAAGGGGTGTGAAATGACTGTTGGTGGTGAGAAAAGGGATTACAGTTTTATTTGGGGCAGGCTTACTGGGAAGATTATTTTAAAGCAAAGACTTAAAGAGAAAACAGCAACTGCTCTATCCTTTACTGTCTGGGCTGCCTTGGGACAGGCAGATGGAACACTAACTGCAAAGGCTTTGTGACAGGAGCATGTGAGGGACAGCAAGAAGGCTCTGTTAATTGGAAAAGAGTGATCCCAGGAGTAGTGGAGTAGAAAATGAAATACAACAGGTTGGGTGAGGTGGGCTGGGCAAATTTTGAAGCAGGGATTTGTGAAATGACAAGCCACCACTGTGTTCTCAGCAGAAGAGGGCTGTCATGATCTGAAATTTATGCTATTCAAAACCAAATTATAGGAAACCACGAGGTTTCATTAAGAACATAGACTCAGAGGATAGACTGCATGAGTTCCAGTGTAACCTGAAACCTTAAGGTGAGTTACCTCTCTACATAGTAATAATAAAAGGGTCCATCTATAATATGACCTGTTCTCTGCTGGTGATCTTGAATTGATACATAAACCTTGTTGTCACTGATTTAGACCTAAAGTTATATTGATAAATTAGAAATGGTTATGGGTGCTAAAGAAATATGCCTCTGCTTATAAATTGATGCTTCAGATGCTTCAGATGGTCAGATTTTGAGAGGATCATGGTGACTCCCTGAAAAACAGATATCTCCTCTCTCTCTCTCTCTTTTTTTTTTTTTTTGGTTAGTGCTATCATTCTTTCATGAGAATTGGTTTGAAAAGTTTGTGACAACTTTAACATTCCTTCCAAGTTTATTGCTTGTATCTAAACTAAGTGTCAGTTCTTAGAGTACTTTATGGTAGCCTTCCTTCTGTCATCTCTCTCATAAGGACCTTTCCTTTCCTATATGTCATTACTCCAGTACAGGTCCTTTGAGTCCGTGGGCTCTCATCCATTCTCCTGCTTCTTGTCAATGGAAGTAGTAGGTATTTTCATTTTGTTTTTTGTTTTATTATACTCATTACATGCCAGAAAGTATTCTAAGAACTTTGTACCACAATTCATTTAATCTTCATTATAACCTTATAAAGCCAGTGTTTTTGATTCCATTATATAACTAAGACCAGACTCAGGAAGGTTAAACAACCTTACACTTAACCTGGTTTATTTCTTATTACAAATTTTGTATTGCATACAATTAAATCAATTAATGATTTAAGAATAAGTATCTTTGCCTTTAGATTTATTTCTTCTGTTGTAATTAGTTATAATCCAGGTTTCACTCAGGGTCATCTTCTTTGATAAAAGAGACTTTTCAGACCATACCTGCATAGAATATTATTTTCTTCCATAAAACAGTTTACTTGTTATTAACATTATCATGTAATGGCATTTGGCATGTTTGGAGTTTTCTTTGTTATTTTATCATTTTTTGATGTATGTTTGCTCTCTCCAAATGGACTTTCCAAGTTTCCATTAGGAAACTAAGAGTATATTTTATAATTTGTATCTCCATACAGAATTTATATTCCAAAATTGTGTTCTCCATACAGAATGTATACAAATGCATAATTTTTACGTTACTGTCAAGATAATTAGCTAATTGACTTTAGTATAAATATTTTTTCCTTTGAGTCAACTACCACTTTGAAAGTTGTATAAATTCTTCCTAGTCAGTTGAAAATTGTAAAATTATAGATGCTTTGCTCCTAATAATATGGCAGAATAACAGCATAGTTAAGTTAGTCCCACTGTCAACTTCATTGTTCCTATGTGGAGTTGTTTACATACTTGAAAACATGATTAGTTGGGTGATAAAAATTTAAAGGGAAATAATAAAAATCTTTAAAGCTATTTCTATTGAAAAAAAAGTACTAATATTTACGTTCTAAAATGTGTCTTGAAAGATTATTTAAAAGATCCTGTTGTAAGTGGCATTTTTTTCAATTTGGGCTGAATTAAAAGATAATTCAAAGATGTTTTCTTAGTTTTAAGACATAGCAAAGTCAGACTAATTATGGAATTGTCTTATTTCAGATATGTCATTGATGATTTTTATTGCATTTGAAATTCAGTGAAATTTCTCCCTGTAGAAGTGTTACATGATTGAGAGGCTCCTTTTATAAAGGTTTTGTTAGTCTTTCTTCAAGTTTAGAAATACTTTTGTGTCTAGTCTAAATTATTATGAAATTTAGGTGTTTTATAAATATTCATTAATTTAACTGAGTTTTATTAGTAATATTTCTAGAGCACTCTTTATTTTTCTTCCTGCATATTGTCTTATTTTTCATATCCCTATAACCTGGTGATGTGGACTAGAACAGTGTATTTGTCTTTACTTATACATGAGAAATTGAGATTCAGAATACTTAAATAACTTACTCAACTTTTATGACAATTCAATAATAAATTCTGGACCAGAAAGCAGAGATTTTTACCTCAGTCTCTTTCTTTTACAACCTGCTGCATCATTTGTCTCTTGTCTTTTACTTTATAAAATACTTGAAAGTCACAAAGCAGTTTGTTGTAAAAATATTTAGTTATTTCATTGGACCTGCCTCTTCTAGTTATTTTGAATAATTTTAAAGATACTTTCTTAATTATTTTTCCTCTTACTTGCCTATGAAACTTTTTCACTTCTTAAATTTTACTTTCTAACATTTTCACACAAAGGTTTTATGGTGATGTAGTGTTTCCTATTCTGAGTCTGAAACTTGTCCAAACTTGAATTACATGTTCAAACAAGGTAAAGAATATGGAAGTTCTTACTCGCCTGCCCTTGTATGCACATAATAGTCATGATTTGCGTAGAAATGATGTTATTTGAAGGCCAAGTAATGGAAAATTTTACCATCATTGGTTTTATTTTAATGCTGATAAGAATTTAACATTAGAACCATGTTGAGACTGACATTAGCAAAACGATTTGTGCCACACATCTCCCCTCCCCCCCAATTATTTTTTGCAAAGAACATTTGCTGAACACATTGATTAAAGAGCTTGGTATTGCATTATTTTCACATTCTTTTTCAACTACTATAAACTATATGTTTGATAATTTTTAGAAGAAAATACCTACTTAGCATGTTCAGTAGTTATATAATGTGTTTATGGGAAAGTATGTGCAGAATATATTGTACTAATTTCTTGAAGGTGCAGATAAAAACTATTTTCTTATTTAAAAATATGTTGACATATTGGCATTATCTCACAAGAGATCTCTGTGAAATTAAGCTTGTTGAAATCAGCCATGCCATATTATTTTTAGCTATTTGTGTTAATTCATCCATTGCATCTGCAAGCTGATCAAATGTCAGTCCACTGTACATGGCTGGGACTTCTGATTGAAATTCATCCCGTGGTACAGATAAAAGTTACTCATCACCAAGAAGGATGACTACTGCAATCATTTAATTCAATATAATTGAAGGACATATTTTATAAAGAAGATTAAAAATGAGTTCTGTTATGACAAGTAAAGATTTCTTTTGTAAATAGGATAGAATTTAAGCTATAAGATGAAATGTTTGCAGAATTTAGGAGAATGAGTCATAGTAACATCATACTCTTGATAAAGTGGGAAAAGAGATAAATTTATTGCAATGCATTGTTTTGTTTGTGATATAACTTTTATGCTCTTTTTATATTTTTTCCTTTTACATAAACCCATGTAATGGTTACAAATTAAACAAAATAAGCACGTAGCAGGCAGATACTCAACGGACCTTGACAAGGGAGTAATAAGTGGGTTTCGTAGATTAAAATGTTTGCTCAGGATGTTAGCTGACTATAAGGTTGATGACTTTCTATGTTCACAGTTATATGTTCTAATTTATTTCAGGTCTACAAATGCATCAGTGTGACAAATGTTTACTTGTCAATAGATTAGGCAGAAAAGATAAGTAAAGCCTGAGAGAAGTCATTGATAAAGTCCCGAGTGATTCAGTACACAGTGGTAGGACAATAACCTGCCTTAGCATTATAAACATTTCAGTGATTATAAAACAAATATCTCTAGTAAGTTTTTTGTCAAAATATTCATTATAGCATATCATCATCATATATATCATATCATATCATGTTTGAGTAACTATCTGCCTCTGCTAACATTTGCCTCAGCAATTACATCAAAGCCCCTTTAACTACCCCCCCACCCCCCGCTGCTTTTGGTAAATGTGTACCACAATAATCCCAAAGGTGGCATAATATAATATGTATATATAATGAATATTATTTATCTTAGTGTTTATTATATAATGTTTTTTATTAATATGAGATTTTAAACACAAAATTAGAACTTAATGTTCTTTAAACATTTTTGGAAACCAAACTTCTTGCCCACTATAGATTAATGGCATAACATTTGTGGATTTAAATTTTTTTAGCTATTATTCTTTTCAAAATCTTTGCTCAGTAATGTCCCTCACTTCACTGTTTCAAGTTTACTACAAAGAGTTATTTTATTCCCACATGAAAATTTTAAATCTCTTTGTTCTCCCTATCAAGCTGCCTGTGTCTTCTCATACTTTTAGTGTTTTCTCTTCTGGAGTAAGACATTGTTTCTTGTCCTTTCTAACACTATCTGGGAAGTGGGAGAGGGGGGGTGTGTTGTTAGGGCAGTGTGAAAGGGAGAGAAACGAAATGCTTATCTAATTTTTATCTTTATCTCTAATTTTACCACCAATTCATGTTTTCCTAAGTAAATGGCTTGACTATACTCATCTGTAAAATGGGATTATTTTATCTATCATACAGGCTATTATATGAGTTACTAGAGGCACAGTGCATGAATTTGTGCACTGGTGGGGTCCAGCCGGTTTGCCTGATGGGGGCAATCGGGGGTAGGCCGGCCAGGGCAAGGGCCCGCAGGCGGTTTGCTGTCCAACCCCTCTGTTGATGGGGGTGGGTGGGCCCGCTCAGGGACAGGGCTGGCCGGCAGGGAGGGGCCACGGGTATTTTGGTCATTCTGCCATTTGGTCAATTTGCATATTACCTTTTTAATATATAGGATAGTGTGCTGGCACATAATAATTGCACCATAAATGTTATCTTAGTCACCCAGATAGCATGCTTTGTGATTATTTTTTATTTCACTTCTCCACTGACCACATTTAATTAATCTATTCTACGTCCATAAGAAAAAGCAAAGTAGTACATATTTAGGAGACAGAATTGTTTTTAAAGTCTGCCTCCACCATTTATTAGCTATGCTTCAGACAATTTACCTAATCCTCCCTAAACCTACCCTTTCTCCTCTGTAAAATAAAATAGTAACGCACCTCACAGTGTGGTTTTGAGAATCACATTCAGTTAACTGTATGTGCACATGTATGTGTGTGCATGTGTGTGTGTGTTTATTGCTGTTCATAAAATGAATGAATGATGCAGATAAAATGTTAGCATTACATTTGATGTGAAATAAGCACTCAGTAAATGTACCCTACATTGTTATAGTTGTCATTGCTCACCATTCAGGTTGCCAGTTCAGGCCTTTGTGTCCTCTTACTTGAGTGCTCTACACCAGGTCACCACAGTGTTCTCACACCCTACCATCTGTCTAACACTGTGGGCGGTTAAATTATTTTTGTACTTAAGAAAAGAAGTCTGTATATTATCTAGCAAATAGGCTGCCAATTACTCATCCTGGCCTTTTAGGACTGCTGCAGTTTGACTTCACACTATCATTCCAGCATTATTTCCTAGTTTGTCTATCTCACAGGGCTACGATGAGGATTAAAATAGGGAGCATATCACAAGAAATAGCACAATATCTGGCACATAGAAAACTGATAAGTTTTCCCTGTTTATCTTTTCTCCTTCCCACTGTCTTATTTAAATAAATCCTGGACTTCAGTCCAACTGGCTCTCCCTATACATGACATATCCTTTCCTATTCCTATGCCTTTGCTAAGGTTTAAGTCTGTTTTTATTTACTTATTTATTCACTAGCTACTTATTGACTACATTCTATGTGTCATGTATTTTTTGGCAGCAGGGACACAGATGTTTAGGGCATCTTGCAGCAGTTCTCAACCTGTGGGTCGCGACCCCTTTGGCAGTTGAACGACCCTTTCACAGTGGTTGCCTAAGACCATCCTGCATATCAGATATTTACATTATGATTCATAACAGTAGCAACATTACAGTTATGAAGTAGCAATGAAAATAATTTTATGGTTGGGTCACAACATGAGGAACTGTATTTAAAGGGCCAGAAGGATGTGAACCACTGTAGAGGATAGAGGAGTATTTTAGAAAGAAAGAGCTGTTCATTAAAGATACTAAGACCTCCAGGCTGAAGTGAAAGTAGGAGCCATTTCTATTTTGGCCTACTATTTCCAACTCTTAGAATAGAGCGATGGACAAAGTAGGAGTCTCATAATTATTTGAGAATAAAGTTTGAGGAAGATAGAATGTTACACAAAAGAAGAGAGGCACAAGGCAGTTTGGCATGTTTGATAATTGCACATACTTCTGTGTGGCTAGAGAAAATGTGGTAAAACTCATGTCTGAGAGTAGTGAGTGATGATGATGGAAAGAAATGCTGTAGCCAGAATATGGAGAATATTATCCATTATGCCTACAAGTTTGGATTCTGTTATGTAGCTTTGAAAAGCCCGTGAGGGAGTTTAAATAGGATTGTAACATGCTACAATTTTATTTTAGAAAGAATATACTGTTAGCAGGGTAGCAAGAAGAATTAGAAGTGAGATTACAGGCATAGACATGAGCTGTGAGCCTATTGCAACAGTAAAGCACAGAATGTGGGGACCTGAATTAAAAATGGGATTGGAAAGATTTAAGACCTATTTATATGGTAAAATCAACAGTACTTGGTAACTGGATATGGAGAGTAAAAAGAAAGGATGAGTCCCCAGTTCTGCCCAGCCTGTAAGGCCCAGCTGAATTATAACCTGTTTTAATTTATTCACCTCACTACTCGTTAAAATAAATATCTATTTTTTAGTCTTATAAAATGTCATATATGCCTTTATTATATCGTTGATTTCTTTTTACTGGTAGTTATTTATGTGCATGTCTAAATTTCCTCACCAAACTGGGAAGGCCCATAATGTAATATCTTTGTATTACCTCCATATCCTAAGCTGTACTGAATGGTCAGTAAATATACAGATTATTAATTAATGCCATACATTTTAATTTAATCACCCCAGGGGAAATATCTAAATTAAGTAAAGAGCTGAGACATTTTTATATTTCAAAATGAAACTAGTAGTTGCATATAGGTGAAGTTTTAAAATTTTCAAAAGTACTTTAATTCTAAAAATCAAAATGAGTGATTTCCAGAAAAGAAAATATTCATAGGAAGAAATTTTAAAGTGAAACCAGACCATATTGTTTCCAAATTCAGATGAGAACTTACTATTAAAAATCTCACACAGATTGGAAATGACTAATCAACATTAGGAAAATGAAATTTGAAGATCTGCCCTTGTACTATTCATGGCTAAAAATGTTTTTGTGTCCTATTGTAGCAATGTTATTCCAGAGTAAAAGTTTCAGTGATTAGAACTGTTGGATTGGAAAAAATATCTAATTATCTAGTCTGTGCAGGATGATCTTGGGCAAATTGCTTGATTTCTGTCAGTCTCTGCTTTCAGTATCATCTTTAGCTAAGTCTTAAAGTCTGTCACATAGGAGAGGTATGAAAGTGTGGTACTAGGTATACTGTAGAAAGACAGCAATGTATAATAATAGAATTAAACTAGGATTTTTTGTATGGGTTGATCACTTCATAAAGTATATAAATGTCTAATCACTATGTTGTATACCTGGAACTCATATAATTAATATATGTCAACTATAATTGAAAAATATGTTTTAAAAAGATGCAAAGTTCCCACATCTATCTTCATACTAAGAAAAAATACTTTTCAAAGAACAATTTTTTTTCCTTTCAGTGCAATTATATAATATCAGTGGGGGAGTATTATGAGATGAAGTAGGAAGAGCACAGGAGCTAGGTTTTAGTATTAGCTTTGCCCTCAACTAGCTATCAGCTACCCTCCTCGGGCCTTGGTCTCCTCATAAGTAAGATGAGGGGGTGGAATAAATAGTCTGTTATATCTTTTTGAGCTCTGAAATTCTGTGTCTGTACCTTGTCCATATCAGATCCACAACTATAGCTCAACTATGCAAGTGTGACTCATCCTGGTAGAACCCAATCATTTCTATGGTATTTAGAAGACCATTGGGGATAAAATGTCATTTAGTTGTATTTGCTTAAAAGAGCTAACCTAAAATAATAAATGTTCATTTTCCTATTTCAAATGTAAAGGAGAGCTGACCAGCAAATAAAAACGTGATACTATATAGAGTTAGTTATATGACACTATTAATTACAGATCACTATTAGTGTTCTGGAAAAGTTCTGTTCATTAATGAATTTGTAATATTAGGACTACATTGATGTTAAATGACTCAAAAGTTGGACATATTGCAATTGTTTTACATGGTTCTATGGTAATAAGTCTTATATCTTGATGAACATTTCTGAATTCATAAGCACAAATGAGTGTTGCTATCTTTATCATAATTACCATGGAGGCTGATTGGTTTTTTTCATATATCATCACTAAATATATACTAAGCACCTACTATAGTACACTGAACCTACTATATTTAATTGGTGGCAAGTTAGAGAATTATAGTTATGAATCCATTCTTTTAAATGCTAGTGTATTTTTTTAAAAAATCATCTTCATTTTGATTCTGAGTCTCAACTACCTGTGCTGAGAAGCCATCAGTCTCAGTTATCTACCGCCGCCCCCCCCCCTGCCCACATTACACACACACACCATCCAGAACTATGCAGAAGCCCTGTATCTTGTCACTAGCCAATTACCACACTTAGTTTTCCCTGAGATGCCTTTTGTTCTAACCTTTGCAGATCCTGTGGGATCAAAAAGGGTCATGGAAATCTCTGGTAGTACTGGGTCCATTCTCGCTCAGTTCATTATCCAGCCAGCTGCTTAAATAGGGGTGCATTTTATCCCCATTTCTTAGATGAAACAATTGAAGCTCAGAGAGTTAAAATGATTTGATCAGGGTCATACAGGTGATAAGTGAAATTACCAGAGTAAACTGTTGGTATCAAATATGGGTTTGGCTTTTTAGATAAAGTATATCAGGTAATTTCAAATAAAGAGTTTCATGTATGTTTGGAGCATAAGATACACATCTGAACATATGTATAGATGAGACACAGGATTATTTTGAAACATTGAGATTTATTTGTTCTTATACATTTATTATGAAAAAAATGTGTCCAGTCTTCTTATTTTATTATCAACTTGTACAAATTTTAAAAAGTGGTCTTATGTCAAGTTAATGACCAAAAGAAGAGAAAACTAATTGGCTCCCTTTTCAATTGTAGTGCTGAGTGATTTACTATTATATTTGATGAGCAATGTATATTATAATTTTAAAAATGAAAATTGATGGCTCCAGTCACCTGTTAACCCAAGGCATATGATGGGGTTCACTTGTAGTTTCATAAATCCCCATTTGTCTCCCACTTTTTGTTTTGTGTTACACTTGACTGGAAAGAATAGATTTTTTTTTCCTACGGAAACATCCTTGATTGTTAGTACATCTCCAAGGGCATAATCATGATATATTAAAAAATAATCATGTAAATTATAATCATCTCACATTTTCCAGAGTATTCTTAATGATGAGGATTTTTCCTTTTAAATATTGATTGGGACTTTTCCTGGCTTGAGATAAAGTAATCATATGCAAATTATTTTATTTGATATACTCTTAGTTTAAATCCAGACTTAAAGCAAGGCTTGATATTGGGCCATAGCAAGAAAATAGTTTACAGTTTTGCCTTGGAAGTTATTTATTTAAATTACGCTAAACCCCTACCAAATTTACAAGTGGGATAAAGTATGGTGGGAGACTTTTATCCACTTGTAGATGCATAAAATAAGTATACAGAGTGGGAAGGGAAATTATTTGATCTTGAGATTTAAATGTGTAATCCTAACAACCATACAAATAATAAGACTTAGGATTGGTTTAAAGTTACTTTTTAAAATGATGAAAAATGTGTGTCGCTGTGCTTTTTGTGCTCACAGTAATAGAAGGGCAAGGTTGTTATGTTAGCACATTTATGTTAAAAGGCAGTGCTTGTACATTTTTACCACATGAACATCACTTATATTTTACATCCCTCCTCTTCTCAATTTTGATCAGAAGATTTCCTCCACATTATTCTTCAAATAGAAGTCTAACTTTTCTGAGGATTTGATCAGAGGCTGGGACTCAGCATGGGAGCTAGTATGGAAAAATCAAAGCATAATTGTTCCTTGTTTCTGACGAGCACTCTCCCTGAAGTAAGTTATAGCATTCAGGGCAGGGAAACATTTAAATCTATTACAAGAATTTCTCTTCTTGGACTTTAAAAAAGTTTTAAATATTTTTAATGGTCTGGTTTATAGTTTCTGTATTTGTCATAGTTTTCAATATTATTATTGATGTAATTGTTTTTATTTTCACAGTATCAGTGAAGCTTATTGAAAAGGCACGTTAATCTGAGAGCATAACTTTGAGGGGATGTGCTGAGGGTGTCTTTACTTCAAAATCGGCTATAACCAACTAACTTGTTCATTCATATGTTTCTTATGGTCAGGTCTGGTTTTTGCTTAACTCTGACCCATTTTCTTTACTTTTTTGTTTTGTTTACAATATATTTTTATTGATTTCAGAGAGAAAGGGAGAGAGAGATAGAAACAGTGATTAGAGAGAATCATTGTTCAGCTGCCTCCTGCATGCCCTGCACTGGGGATCAAGCCTGCAACCCGGGCATGTGCCCTGACCGGGAATCAAACCATGACCTCCTGGTTCATGGGTCGATGCTCAACCACTGAGCCGCGCTGGCCAGGCTGACCCATTTTCTTTATGGTCTGTCCAAGTAAAATAGCCAAGGAGTAGATTTAGATTCAATTAACTTTATTTTGTAACAAGAATGATCCTAGCATTTAAAGATCTGCACTCCATACATTATGTCCTGTTGTCCTGGGAAAATTATTACTGACATGTTTTTCAGTCTCAAAAGAATCTTGTTTTAGAAGAGAAATTATGTGTCACCTTACAAATTAGATAGATATTGCTGATATCTTTTGTCTAGACCTTTTTCTTCCCAAATCCTGGAGAAATCTAAAGGCACCGGAATTTTAAGTAACTCACCCAAAGATATACAGCTGCTTAGTGGCAAAGCTAGAATTTACCCCAAGCATTTTGACTTAAGCTTTGGGCTTTTTTCCAAGTCATTTTTGTTAATTTGTCAATTTTACAGGTTAGATTTTTAACTATTTAGATTTTTAAATATCCTATAACCATATTCTTACTGTATTCTTGAATATCTTTATGTTTAATATAAGACATTTAGAGAAATTAAGAAAAAGTGAAACACACTAATTGTAGGGAATCTCCAAATGATGAGAAAGTGTTGGAAATAGCATTACCAGCCAGGTGTTGGAAAGCATTAAGCTGGCAGCACACAGCACTGGCCAGTTTGACCTTATGGAGTGAAATGTAAATTTGTCATGAATTGGCCGGCCTGTGCCAGAGATTATCATTTTACTGATCCTCTGACCAGTTTTTTGGACTGATCACTCACATTTGATCCAGGTCTCTTGCATAGCAAATTGAACTCGGGGCAAAAATTATAATTGTTTTTGTATTTGCTATCAGCTCTGAAAATCATATGTTCTAGAAATTAAGATAGCTAACAAGAATAAGTTTTATTCAAGCTAAGTGGTAAATTTTCTTTTTCTGTGTTGGTTAGACTTTTCTAGATATGACATTTGGTTCAGGAGGACACACAAGAGCCATTCTGCAGAAAGAGCCAGATATTACTCTGTATGCTTTGGACAGAGACCCGACAGCTTATGCAATAGCTGAACAACTTTCAGAATTGTATCCGTAAGTATTACTCTTGTATAATTATTTAATTTGAGAGCTAAGGTTTACAGAGCTTGGTTTACCACCTTGGAATTTCTTCTCCCTAGTATGATGTTACACTTCATTCCACTAAGTCAAGGATGGGGAACATCAGGCCCACAAGCCTTATCATTTACTCTGGCCCTGCCACCGCATTAGGGGCAAGTTAATTAAATAGTTGACCAAATATAGAAGGCTGATTTTTTTTTTTTTTTTAGATTTTTTTATTTTTTTTTTATTTTTCGCTAAAAGTATTACAGAGGGTATTACATAAGTGTCCTTCCCCCCCCCACACCCTTGACAAGCCCCTGCCCTCCCTTACCCCCCAGTGTCTTATGTCCATTAGTTATGGTTATATGGATGCATACAAGTCCTTCGGTTGATCTCTTACTCCCCTCCCTCCTGTCCCCCAACCCTCCCTGGCCTTCCCACTGAAGTCAAGGATGGGGAACATCAGGCCCACAAGCCTTATCATTTACTCTGGCGAAAGTTTGTAATGGTCTTAATTATCCACAAAAGAGTGAGATCATGTAGAAGGCTGATTTTTAAGTTGATAATGTTATGTGGCCTGAGAAGGATGTTATAAATATCCAAATGGCCCTTGGCAGAAAAAAGGTTTTCCACCCCTGCAGTATTTCCTGTCCTTTATTGCCCTAAAGAATTAATGTAAATTATGTTTCTAGTACCACTTAAAATAATGATATTATGCATTTATTATTTCTGAATTAATAAGAATAAACACAACAATGACTTTTGGCTAAAATTTGATTATATGCTGAAATCCAACCATGAATAATATTTTGACAACCCATAGTTTAAAAAATAATTTTATGAGCTACAATTTCTAAGAATTTAGTGGCATAAATAAGTATGTGAGAATTCTGCAAAACTCATGAGGTTACATACATCAATGTAATGCAATTGTTTTCTCTGAATGCAATTTGAAATTCACAGGAAAATTTAGAGTTTTCTGTTACTCTGTTAGAATTAGTGAGTTTTCACTATAGAAATTTTAAAAAATATAAAATATTGTTGATAAGTGGTGAAACCATTTTCCTTTAGAACAAAATTTAGAATTAGTGTTATGTACATATGCTATGTTGTTTAAAGGCCATCAGCCTGAAAAACAAAACTATCTTGGAGTTAAGATGACTATCTCCAAATATTATCTAAAGGGCTATTACCAGGAATGGGGACTTGTTCTATTGTCTCATGCTCTAGAGATTGTAGTAAAGAGACATAAAATCATCAAACAGACTATGAAGCCTCAGAGGGAAGGCAGGGGAGGGTGGGTGGGAAGAGATCAATCAATGAACTTATATGCATATATGCATAACACATGTATACAGACAATAGGATGGTGAAGGCCTGGGTGGGGGGGTATGGGGGCTGGAAGAGGTCAATGGAGGAAAAAGGGCGAAATTTGTAATATTTTCACCAATAAAGATTAATAAAAAGGAAGGAAGGGAGGAAGGAAATGAAGGAAGGAAGGGAGGGAAGAG
>NW_005871140.1:1262019-1340485 GCF_000147115.1 Myotis lucifugus
AAGGAAGGAAGGGAGGGAGGGAGGGAGGGAGGGAGGGAAGGAGGGAGGGAGGGAGGGAGGAAGGAAGGAAGGAAGGAAGGAAGGAAAGAAAGAAAGAAAGAAAGAAAGAAAGAAAGAAAGAAAGAAAGAAGAAAGAAAGAAAGAAAGAAAGAAAGAAAGAAAGAAAGAAAGAAGAAAGAAAGAAAGAAAGAAAGAAAGAAGAAAGAAAGAAAGAAAGAAAGAAAGAAAGAAAGAAAGAAAGAAAGAAAGAAAGAAAAAGAAAGAAAGAAAAAAAGAAAGAAAGAAAGAAAGAAAGAAAGAAAGAAAGAAAGAAAGAAAGAAAAAGAGAAAAGAGAAAGGAGAAAAGAGAAAGGAGGAAAGAGAAAGGAGGAAAGAGGAGAAAGGAGAAAGGAGGAGAAAGGAGAGGGAAGGGAAGGGAAGGGAAGGGGTAAGGAAGAAAAAATTGATGAGGATATCAAAGGTAAGTTTTGACTTGATGTAAACTAGAGTTTTTAGTAGTTGTAGCTCTTAACTATGAAAAGTTCTCTGATGAAAGCATACTGGTAAGTATGAGCATGGAAAAGCTTAATCACAGACTAAGGATAAAAATTGGATTACTATTTTAGAATAATCTTTTTCAACCTCTTTCAGGTCTCAAACACTTTACAAATCTATTAGTGTGATTTATTCTCCCAATTAATATGTAAAATATATACATTTTTTGTTTGCAAGATCACATCTGATTATTTTAATCCCGGGTTATTTTCTTCTAAGAAACAGATGAGGAAGTGACTTAATGGCATGGTACTTTTTTTTTTTTTTAATCTTTCACTGTCATTCTTCAGTGTAACTTAGATGCACCTTCTTTAAGACTATCTTATGGTAGGGCATTCATGTTTGTGAAATATCTTAGGAGTCCTCTTGATTATGACATTAACATTTGTAGAATGAGTGTAGCTCTCCATTGTATTTCACTATCATAGATAAATAGAATTTTCTTATATTTTACTGTTTCTAAAGGCAATGATTCCTTAGTCCAGTTGATCCAAGTAAGTTACTAATGTAAAGTACAGCATGGGGAATATAGTCAAATATTGTAATAACTGTGTGTTGTGTCAGATGGGTACTTGAATTACTGGGGGGATCACTTTGTAAATTATATAATTTTCTAACCACTTGTTGTACACCTGAAATAATATAAGATAATATTAAAAGTCAGTTGTAGCCCATGCTGGTTTGGCTCAGTGGATAGAGCGTCAGCTTGTGGACTGAAGGGTCCCAGTTTCGATTCCGGTCAAGGGCACATGCCCAGGTTGCGTTGCGGGCTTGATCCCCAGTAGGGGGTGTGCAGGAGGCAGCCAATCAATGATTCTCTCATCATTGATGTTTCTATCTCTCCCTCTCCCTTCCTCTCTGAAATCAATAAAATATATTTTAAAAAGTCAGTTGTAAATGAAAAAAGTCAAATGATAATTTTCAAAGAGTCAAAATATATGAAAAAATGAAAATAAAAGCCCCAAAGAAAATTGATGATATTGTATACACAATCTGAGAGTAAGAAACTTTAAATCAACATTAGAAATTATAAATATGTAAAAGTAAATAAAATATCTAACTATATAACATTTTAAAAAATATATGGCAAAAGTAATATTGCAAAATATCAGTTCATTTGGAAAAGAAATATTTGTCATTTAGGGCAAGCATGTCAAACTCGTGGCCCACGGGCCACATGTGAATATTTTTGTGGCCCAGACAATACAATGGTATGTAAGAAACGTTTTTAATAAAAATTTCGTAACTTAACTTTTACAGTATCCTGTTATACATAATTATTAAGAACGAGCTACAACGTTCGCTAATGACTGATTATTATAATCGTGTTGCATTTATTTCCCTTACGCGCCTTACGTGCAGGCGCACCACTAATACTAGCAGTGAATATTTTAGCAGCCGATTGCCACGTCATTAGTCTTGTACTGACACGTTTGGTGTGCGCAACAGGAACTATTTCACTTTCGGAGAACAAGAAAAATAGGTTTATTTGCGTTACGCTTATTAATTTGTGCAGTTATTCAGTGTCTGATAAGTTAATGTTGAAGAAAAGATATTAATTTTTATTAAAATGTTCTATTGTTTTATGTTAACGATGACTCATTTATTTCAGCCCTTTGTATTCAGCATGTCTCTATCAAAATAAACCTATGTTTCTATGAAAATGGAAGCTTTTGTGTTTTTGCGGCCCACATAAACTTAAACCTTATTTATTTGGCCCATGTTAGCCTTTGAGTTTGACATGCTTGATTTAGGGGATAGATAATGTAGAGGAGGAAAAATATAGTTTTCCTGTTCTCTGCATCAAAAGACAGATTAAGATGAGAATAGCATTTTAAGATGTTTAATGAGTTTCACATGATAGGAGAGCCTTCATAAGTAAATGAAGACTGCAAGACATGTTTAAACTTCAGCATTTATATTATTAGGTTTGATGAAGGGTGGAAAGTTATGGAAAAATATGCAGGACAAAAGGTATGTGTTAAGTGTATAGTACACTGAGGGAAATATAGCAAGCCATATTAATTCAGATTTCTTTCGATTCCTTCATCTTCAGAGATAAGGAGGCTTCTTTCCTCTGGGTACAGGGAGGGCATCTCTCACATGGTAGTTGACCTATTTCAGGGAAAGGTAAAAAAATTCTTCCTGTATGTGATGTTTCTCAAATTTCTTCAGTTTAATATATTCAATATGCCAAGGTGCCATATTTTGATGTAGTGTGTCCTGAACCCCATCAATATTATTATATAAGAATTCTTTCAAAATTGGTAAGACAACAAAATTCAATTTGAAAAATGGACAAAAGATATAGAAGGGCCATTCACAGAAGATATGGTATAAAAGGATTCTCCACATCAGTAGCAATGATGAGGGAAATGAAATAAAAAATAATGGTATATATAAATACACTTCTCAGACTGGAAAAACATAATTTTGAAAGTGAGGATATGCAGAAAAGGATATGCATCCATTTTTCATAGACATCTTTTAAGATAAAAATAAAATACATAACCTGCTTAGAATCTATTCCATATAAATAAAAGAATCAATATCTAAGGAAAAAATCCTTAGACTTATTACAGACTTTGTATATGCATTGCTTGTATATATAATTATGGAGAAGTTGAGGAAGAAGGAATTCGTGGTAGGGGGAGTTTGGAAGAGAAAACAATGGTTAAAAAGCAAACCTAGATAGGGTATAATCACATAGTTGATATGTGTGTAAAGTAGAAAATTCCAAGCAATGCTATATATTATTTATGACTACCTACATATATAGTTATGGTATAAAAATATGCGTGAAAAATATGCATGAGAAAGAAAAAGACAAGTTTAGGCCAGGATTAATTTCTAGGGATAATGGATGGATATAGATGGTTGGTTGTTTGGTTGGTTGGAAGGATGGGCAGATTGGATAGATTATCTTCTTAAAAATCCATATGTAATTACAACCTATAGTAAAGTGCACAATAAAAGAAATATTTTGTCATTTCAATGTGAACATCTTTTGAGGAAATATAGTAATTTCTTTATTTCATTTATTTATTTTGCTGTTGTCAAAGAGGAACTTATTCTTCTCCTGAAAAATCTTATGTTCTTTACTCTGTCAAAATTTAAGTCAAAAATAGAAACTAACATTTTCACAGAAAACTAAGCAATTCATAGGAAGGCTGAATTTTAGGCTAACCCATTTTAGCTCTTTCAGAAAAGATGACATGTCAGATCACCTGTTGTTTAAAAATGGAAACTCTTCCCCATTGCCTCTGAAGATTGTACAAGAGGAAACACGTTTAAATTGGAGCAGTGGGGTGTTGGCTGATTTTTACCACTGTGGAAAATGGATGTTAGATGACAATGTTTTAAAAACAATGTTTCCCCTAAATTGAGAAATAATATATGCTTAGTGAATTTAGAGAATATAGCTACGTATGAAGAAAAAAAGTCATAATTGATTCCATCATTTGACTATAATTTTAAGCAGATTATAAAAATGTAATAAGCTATTATTTTCAGTAGTTTATAAAGTAGATGTGTTCATTGGGGTAAATTTGTAATATCTAGAAAAATATTGAACTGATTTCACCAACTTCATCAGTAGTAATGATTTTATTTATTTAATTGTCAATATTTCATTATACTGTATACTAGTACTAGAGGCCCAGTAAATGAATTCGTGCACAGGTGGAGTCCCTTGGCCTGGCCGGCAATCGGAGCCAATCAAGGTCGGTCAGCTGGCCGGGGGGAGGGACTGTGGGATGTTGGCTGGCCACAGGAGATTTGCCATGGAGCACACTGACCACCAGAGTGCAGCTCCTGTGTTGAGCGTCTGCCCCCTGGTGGTCAGTGCACATCATAGCTACCAGACAGTTGTCTGGTCGTAATGGTTGCTTAGGCTTTTATATATAGAGACTAGAGGCCCAGCACACGAAATTCATGCATGGGGGGGAGGGTCCCCTAAGCCCATCCTGCACCCTCTCCAATCCAGGACTCCTCAGGGGGTGTCCGACTGCCGGTTTAGGCCTTATCCTAAACCAGCAGTCGGACATCCCTCTCACAATCCTGGACCGCTAGCTCCTAACTGCTCACCTGCCTGCTGGCCTGATCGCCCCCAACTGCACCCCCCCTTTCCCCCGCCAGCCTGGTTGCCCCACACAGCCTGCTGCTCAGTCGTTTGGTCGCCCCTCACTAATCCCCCTGCTGGCCTGGTCGCCCCACGCAGCCTGCTGCTCGGTTGTTTGGTCGCCCCTCACTAACCCCCAGCTCCTACCGGCCAGGTCGCCTCACGCAGCCTGTTTGGTTGTCCTTTTGGTTGTGATGGTCGCTTAGGCTTTTATATAGATAGATACTCTTGTTTGAACTTTCTTGGCTATTTTTTCTTTTTATATTTCTAAAATGTTAGAATATTTTGGCCAACTTTAAGAAACCATTTTGATCAATGGTATTAAACATATAATTAATTTAGAAAGAACTGACATCTTCATTCTGGATCCCAATCCAGAAGCATATATATCTTTTCATTTATTACAGTGTTGTGTACTACTTATTAATATTTTTAATTAAAATAATAAAATACAGAAAAATACTGAGAAAAGATGAAAATATTTGATTATCACACCACCAATATTAACAGTTTGGTATATATTTTCTTCTAATCATTTTAGTTATATATGTTTATGCACTCATGTATATATATTTTTTCCCAAAAATTAATTCAATGTATACATCATGAGCACATTCATATTTCATTAAATTATGTAAAAGAATAATTGTGTTGGTTGTAGAGTATTTCCTTTATGTAATGATAAATTTACTAGAGGCCCAGTGCACAAAAATTTGTGCACTCGGGGGGGGGGTGTCCCTCAGCCTGGCCTGTGCCCTCTTGCAGTCTGGGACCTCTCGGGGGATGACCACTTGCTGACTTAGGCCTGCTCCCTGGGGGATTGGGCCTAAGATGGCAGGCAGACATCCCTCTGGCAGCCCGGCAGCCTCCGGGGATGTCCACTTGCCAGTGGGGAGCAGACCTAAGCTGCAGTCGGACATCCTTAGCGCTGCTGAGGAGGCAGGAGAGGCTCCCACCACCACTGCTGTACTGGCAGCCATCAGCCTGGCTTGTGAGAGCACACTGACCACCAGAGGGCAGCTCCTGCATTGAGCATCTGCCCCCTGGTGGTCAGTGTGTGTCATAGTGACCAGTCATTCCCAGTCTTTCTGCTGTTAGGGTTAGGTTGCATATTACCCTCTTACTATATAGGATAGAGGCCTGGTGCATGGGTGGGGGCCAGCTGGTTTGCCCTGAAGGGTGTCCCGGATCAGGGTGGGGGCCCCGCTTGGGTGCCTGGCCAGGCTGGGTGAGGGGCTGATGGCTGTTTGCAGCTGGTCACACCCTCTTCAGGGTGGAGGTCCCCACTGGGGTGCCTGGCCAGTCTGGGTGAGGGGCTGAGGGCCGTTTTCAGGCTAGCTGGCGACTGAAGCTCCTAGCCTCTCCTTTTTTTCTTTTTCTTTTTATTCTGGGATTTATTTACCTTTTATAGCTGTCACTGGAGCTGAGAGCCGGCTCCAGCTTTGAGGCCCGGCTCCAGCTCTGAGGCCGAGGCTGGCTGAAAGCAGGTATCTGGGGTTTGTTTGGCTTCTATAATTGAAACATTGTTGCTGTGCTGCTCGCTCCAGCTCTGAGGCCGAAAGCAGATATCTGGGGTTTGTTTAGCATCTATAATTGAAACATTGTTGCTTCCAGAGCTCAGAGCCAGGCCGTGGCAGGCGGGGAACCTTGGCTTCCTCCATCACTGGAGCAAGCAAGCCTCATGTTCGCTTCAGCTCGTGGCTGCCGGCCGCCATCTTGGTTGGCAGTTAATTTGCATATCGCCCTGATTAGCCAATGGGAAGTGTAGCGGAGGTACGGTTAATTACCCTATTTGTCTATTATTAGATAGGATTAGAATTCTAATTCTAGCAGTCTTATCTATGTTCATGTTATTCTCTTTTAAGTCTTCCTATGCTATATTATTTTAGATGTACTTCCTGTAAACAACAAATACCAGATGTACTTTGTGTAAACAAATCTGAGTATGTTTTCTATAAAAGAGTAATTAAATCTGGATATGCTTGTTCTTTCTATGTCACCTTGTTTCATATTTTCTATTTTAGTATTTCATAAAATTTTCTTTGGCTTTAAAAATTTTTATCTATTACACATGTATAAATATTTGGTTTTGCTTTTTCTATAACACTTAATGAAATACCTTTTATTTTTTAGTTTATTACTAGTTAATGTTAGCATTTTTAAAGATTAAATGTATTTAAATTGTTTTTATTGTTAAATATGCAGAATAAGATAATTTTTTTCATTAACCACCCCCATGTAAGGTAAGAAATTAACACTAATTTTTATTTATCTTTTTTTCACCCTACTTCTTGGCTTTTAAAATATTATTTTAAATTTTAAAATTAATATCTACAATTGTGATAATTTTTAATTAGCAGTTGCATTGGTTAGCAGTCATACCTAAAATAATTACTTACATTTAAATCCATATAAATCATTTCAGTGCACCCCACTAGCCTTTTTATAATACTACAAGTCCCATTTTGAGTTTTTATGTCAATTGATTACAACTTTAAGTAGTTTTTCTATACATATACAAAAGGGAAATATCTCTGCCTTTATCTGCCTGAAACTGTGTTCCTTATGCTTTCTGACCTGAGCAACATCTTGATTTAGCATAGCATTTTGAGAATTTTATAGCTATTACTCTTTTTCTTCTTACATATAGTTTTGTGGAGAAGCCTGAGGGCAGCCCTGTTTATTTTTCCTTTCCTGGGTAATTTGTTTCCCCACCAGGCTGCTTTTTTTGAACATTTTTGACATTCACAAATTTCAGTAGGAAATATTACTAGTTGGTCTCTTTTCATTAAATTTTCATGTTCTCTGTGAACAATGTATCAGGTCTTTTCTCTACAAAGGAGTTTTTTTGTTAGTTATCCCCACTCTTTTTCTGTTTTCTAACCTATTATGAGCACTTACTTGTTGGTTGAAGTTGGTATTACCTATGCCGCATGTCCTTTATTTCCTCTCTTAGTGCTTTCTGCTGTTTTTTACTTTGCCTCAGGATTCCAGAAAATCTCTTCAAGGTTATTCTATCTATTACATATTTGGTTTTTACAGTTTTGCTTAAATTTTATTTATTAAGTTTACAGTCTTGTTTAAGTTTTATTTCTTCTATTGAGAGTTATCTTTTCTAGCAATCTCATTTGATTAATTGACCTGTTCTTTTCTGCCAGTATCTTTTTTTTTGTTTGTTTCATCATTTAATTTTTATGTTTTATCTCATAGTCAGTTTTCTTGAAATTTATGGAATCCAAAGTATATGTATTCTAAACTCTTCTCTTTTTTTTAGTAATAAATCTTATTCAAAATTATGGTTTTATTCTGTATCTTGAGGTCACAGTTCTCCTTTTTTTGTTTCTCTTTCAGGATCTTTTCATAGGCCCCATCTTGGTTGTGTATTTATGTGTTAGTTTTTACTATTTGGATAGATTTTCCATTTTACCTGCTCTTTGTTCAGTCACGTGGGGCTGAAACTTCACTTCAGATTTTAAGCTAGAAAGTTGCTTGAGATACACAATCTCTTATTGCAAAAAGTGTTAGCACTTAGAAGTTCTTTTTTAGAATCTTCCAATAGGAGAAAGGTTCTATTTTTCTTTTTCTTTTTACTGAAGAATGCAGTTCATAAAAGCTACTACTCTTATGTATTACTTCTGTGGCTCTTCCAGCCTTCCAATTCTATAGAGATTCTAGAGCAGTGATTTCCAACTGGTGTGCTACAATAAATTTTAAAACATGCAATACCTGACTACTTAGGGGTACTGATCTCTTTTCCCTTAGATTGTCTAATTTTAAAAAATGACAACAACCAACACAACAATAGCTGTCTGGGGTGAATGAATCAAAATTATACTTTTTCTTTTGTCAGATCAGCAAAAAATACTTTTTTTTTTTGGTGTGCCACAGAATTTTAGTAATGTGTGCCATGAAATGAAAAAGGTTGAAAATTGCTGTTCTAGAGAGATTGTCCATATCCGGGGCACATTTTGATAGCACCTATCCATTTCTTCCCTTGGTATTATTGTATTATATACATTATAATTTCTAAATGAATGTAGTTATAAAGGTATTGGTGGCCGGATATGAGGAGGTGGTGGGGTAAAGTGGCCCCAGAAGCCTCAGAGTACTCCTGTCTATGCAGTTTAAATGATTCCTTGAGGGGCTCTCTCATCTCTCTGAGGCAATGAGTGGAATGGGACATTTGTAACCTTTAAACTGATGTCACAGTCTTGAATCTTACCTTTGGTAAAAATTAACCATATGATCTTTTCTAAGTTGTGTAGTCTGTCCTCTAGCATTTGAAGGTTACCATTTACCTTCTCTTCCTTTTAAACCACCATTTTAAAAAATTTGGTTACATTCATGCAGACAGCCAGACCAAAGGCAAGTCTAGACCTCATTGCTTCAGGCTTGTTGCTTGTGTTCTTCCTAACACAAGCAATTTAGTAGAAGCAATTTAGTCACATTCTCTAGCAGAGCCAGGACTCAAACCCAGGCATTTTGTCTCCAGGGCCAGGGTAAAAGTCATGTAAAGGAATACACTGTCTTAAACAGTCCTATCTTTGTAAGATTTAGACTGCCGGGATAAGGTACGAGACACAGCTGTTATTAATCTTACTAACCATAGGAGGTCAGTTCCGCTATGCACCGTCAAAGTGAAAGAATTTTTATAAATATAAATAAGCATGAAAAAGACAACTTGGAAAAACTAACTAGACCATTTTGAACTATTGATGATGGTCTGTCACCTTTTCACTATTTTTGGTAACACAAATATAACTAAAACAGGATGTTGTATTTTGCCCCACTGAATTCTATTAAATATAACCTTTGCCCAAGAGATATCAGTCTTGCAAGATGAAGGTGTTTCAGGAGGTAAAAGTACTCTCTGGTTTTCTACACATTTAGTTCCAAGGCTTGAGAAAACATGTATCATACTAAGTAGTTTTCAGGCAGTCTCACAGGTCGAGAGGTTCGAAGGGGATTAGGACATATTGTCCGTGCCTTCATAGGGCTTATGATGTAAGCAGAAAATAGATAGGAATCAGATAATCTTACAATTAATTATTGTGGTTATGGTTAAGAATGAGTATAGTATGTCTTAAAAGTAATATGAGTACAGTGTATACTAAGAGCAATATGTTCTAATCTGGTCTAGAACATCTGGAACAACTACCTGAGTATGTGAATTCAAATCAGGACCTGAAGTATTAATGACTGTTAGATAGGTAAAGAGGGAGTGATGATGGAGCAAGATAGAAAGCATTTATAGTAGTGAGGACTGAATATTCAAAGATCTTTAGCAGGAAAGAGAATGCCATATTGAAGGAACTATAAAATGAGCAGTGTGAATGGATGGCAGAGAGAAGAGGAGTGGCTAGATTTTAAGTTAGGGCCAGATCATGTAGGACCTTGTTAAGGATTTTGAATTTTACCTTCAGAGCAGTGGGAAGGCACCACACTGTTTGAAATAGGAAATTGACACGATCATATTTACATTTTTTAACAAATTAGTCCACCTATTCTATGAAGAAGGGTTAGAGGAGGCTAAAATTGGAAAAGATTCAGTTAAATCAACGAAAAGGCTAGAAATTGCCACTCTATGTGAAAGCTGATGGTGGTTGGGCCTTGAAGAATTTTTTTCCTGATTATCATAGTAGAACTTATACTTTGCTTTAATAGTCCCTGGCTTCCCATTTTAATAAGACTCTAAAAGAATAAAAAAGTTCATTTCAAAGTAAAATTATGTTGCATATTTATAGGTAAAACTGAAATTAATATCGTGACATTAAAGAATTTAATATTGAAACCCTTTAAGAATTTCCACTTATCTGACTTGGCCAATATAGGGAAGGAGACAAGGAGTAAATAAGTAAATCCAATCCTGCCACATTCTCAAGTCCTCCAGGGTCCTGCATTCTCACCAAAGATTTTTGGTGATTACCTTCCCTCCAGAAGCTGCTCCACCTCTTGTTTTCCCTCTCTGGGGGAATGGTTACCTAGGAAAAACACATTCATTCATTGGTGAATGACCCTGGGCACTGGTCTTACTTAACAATTTCTATTCCCTAATCCTTTGTGTGTAATCAGCAGTAAGGGTCTTTCAGTTCCACCTCAAGTCTTGGTAACTTTAATATCTGACCTCTCCTTTTCTTCTTCACCATGTAATTCTGGAACCAAACATTTTCTTTTGGTTTTTGTTTTTTGTTTTTTGTGCGTTGTTTTTTTTTTTAAATCCTAGCTCTGCCATTTACTCACTGTAAAACTTTAAATAAATTACTTAGCCACTCTATTCCTCAATTTCCTTATCTTTAAGATAGGGATAATAATAGTACCTACCTCCTAGGAATGTTGTGAAGATTGGACCTAAAAGACTGTTTAGTATATGCTTTTAGTGTGTCATGAAATCATTTTATTGGGTCTATATCAGCATTTTATAGAATGGAATGGAAAAAATTATGAAATTTCATTGTATATCACATGAAGTGAAATTAAATATTGCTTCCTATGAAATAATATATATGTATACAGCTATATACACATATATTGTGTTTTTGTGTATGGGATTGCAGATAAACCACATTTCTGATTATTTTACTGAATAATGTTTTGAAAACTACCGTACCATATGGCTACATTCTACATATTTGTTCATATGATATACTAAATGTATATCATTGAAGTAATAATAGAAACTTTGTCTAATGCATATCCATATTCCTAGGACCTAGATCTGTGCTTGGAATATATGTGGAAGTTAGCAAGTGTTCATGGTCCAAACAAAACAGAAACCAATGGTGTGGATGACAGTTATACTTTCTAGGATCCTATTGCCTGGAAACACTAGTTTGTCAAGATATTTAGAACCCCCTGAAAACTGCCATCCTTTAACTTGTACTTTTCCTAACTTTCTCGTAGTGAATGAGATAGAATCAGAAATATATAGACACCTACCATGAAGAAAGGACACTTGGTTGGGGAGTAGAATAGAATTTTAAAGTAAGAGATAAAGGCAAAATGTCTATAATCAAAATATTTACAGTGTATCATAGAAAAGGAATGATCTTTTCTCCTGATTTAGGATTATAATAACACAGATGGTCTCCCAATTTATGGTGGTTTGACTTGTGATTTTTCAACTTTATGATGGTGTAAAAACAATAACACATTCAGTAGAAACTGTACTTTGAATTTTGAATTTTGATCTTTTCCCGGGCTAGTTACATGCTGTCCAATACTCTCTTGCAATGCTGGGCAGTGGCAGTGACTGCAGCTCTACTCAGCCACACGATCGCAAGGGTAGACAACCCATACTTTATAGTGCACTGTGCTGCCAGCATCTTTTTGACATGGTTTGTGTTTTCACATCCCTTTGTGTCTACAAAATGCCTATTTTATCTACTGCTTCTGGTGATAAGAAGAGAAAAGGCAATTACTGCAGATGAAACTTAAGATAATTCCGAACTATAGGTTAATATAAGTATTTTGAGCAAATTTCTAGGCTAAGCTATGATGTTCCATAAGTTAGTTGCATTAAATGCATTTTTTACTTACAATATTTTCAACTTATGATGGATTTATTGGGACATACTCCATCATAAGTCAAGAAGCCTCTGTATCTTAGAGAAGGGATGATGAACAGTCTCAGAAAGCTACCTTATCCCACGTTTACCAAATGAACTGCTTTTCTCAGTTTTCTTCCCCTCCTTTATATTGAATTTATAGAGGCCCGGTGCACAAAATTTGTGCACTGAGGGGGTATCCCCTCAGCCTGGTCTGCGCCCTCTCACAGTCCAGGACCCCTCAGGGGATGTCCGCCTGGGGGATCGGGCCTAAGCCGGCAGTCAGACATACCTCTTGCAGTTTCGGGATCCCTTTCGCAGTCTGGGACCCCTCACTCCTTACCGCCCGCCTGCTCACTGCTCCTTAGTGCTGCCACCGAGGCGGGAGAGGCTTCTGCCACTGCTGTTGTGCTCACCAGCCATGAGCCTGGCTTCTGGCCAAGCAGCGCTTTCCCTGTGGGAGCGCACTGACCACCAGGGGGCAGCTCCTGCATTGAGCGCCTGCCCCCTGGTGGTCAGTGCACATCATAATGACAGGTCGTTCCATGGGTTGTTCTGCAGTTTGGTCGATTTGCATATTAAGGTTTTATTATATAGGATTGGGGTACGCTTAACAAAATGATGCAAGTTTCAGATGCACAATTGTACAACACATATGTGGAATCTAATGAACAAAATGAACTAATAAACTTTCATCCGTTTTCAAAGGCAACTCTTACTTGTCTGAACTCCGACCAGATGTGCCAGATAGTCTCCATTTGCCCCTAGATTCTCTCTCCAACCTCATTCACACCAATCCTCAGAAATAGACTTCTATGATTTATCAACAGGCTTCTGGTTGGGTTCAGTGAATAGGAAGCCCTGGCAGGAAATCAGATGACAGAGGAAAGTGAGGTCAGAGTGCACGTTAGCAGTGGCCACATTGCTCTTCAAACATAATTGTTAGTAGGCTTCTTCTCCCTCTGCAGCTTTAAATGTCAAAAACCAAACAGAAGACTTCTCCTATGTATCCCCTTTCTTTGGATCTCCTTTTATATTCATACTAGAGGCCTGGTGCACGGAATTTGTGCACTGGTGGGGGGGAGTCCCTCAGCCTGGCCTGCGCCCTCTCGCAGCCCAGGAGTCCTTGCTTCTTACAGCACACCTGCTCGCTGATCCTTAGCGCTGCCGTGGAAGCGGGAGAGGCTCCCACCACTGCCACTGCACTCGCCAGCCATGAGCCCAGCCTCTGACTGAGCGGGGCTTCCCCTGTGGGAGCACACTGACCACCAGGGGGAAGCTCCTGAATTGAGTGTCTGCCCTCAGGTGGTCAGTGCACATCATAGTGACTGGTCGTTCTGGTCGTTACGCCATAATGATCTCTTAGGCTTTTATAATATAGCTTTTGTTATATAGACGCTACTTTCAGGAAGCTACATTTTCCTCATTGAATTGAAGGTTGAAAACTTTCCAAGGTTTAATTTTTAGCCCCTTCTTGTTCTGAAACCTGGAAATTCTAGAAGGCTGACTCCTGAGTTGTGTTCATTACCTATACATTTAAGTTCTTCTTATTAATTATTGAACTTATTACTGGCATGAGGAGACAGAGTCTATTAGTGATTATTTCAAATAAACTCCTTGGCTTTTGTTTTCTGACAATACAAATTTAACTATAGACCTATATAACTAACACCTTTAAATCTATTCCCAAGTAGTGTTATAGATTTATTTCTTCACTTAGGAGATTTGACTTAAAAGATTTAAAAAACTGATTCATGGAAGTCAACATGTATATTTGGAATGCAAATGATATTTCATATTATGATAACTATGAAAAAATCTATTACCTCTTCACAGACTTAAGATAAACCATGTTTATTGCCTACAACATTTGAATATATCCAAGTAGTACCAGGATAAGAATAGCAGCTTGTTCAATATAACTATGACTACACCTAGAAAGGCTTCATTTTATTTTATCTTGGGTAAACAATACATATTTAGAGTCATATCTTATTACATATGAGAAAATTTTAGTAAAACCCTTTATGTTTGGGCTCTGAGTTATTAAAAGAATGAAAACAATAGTTGTATTTTCTCTAACATCATAAACTAAGTCAAAATAAGGTTGTTCTAATTACAATGTATAATCCTACTGTTCTCTACACTCCCACTTTTGACTGATATTTAAAGTAAAACTGAGACAAACAGCTGCTGAATTGGATTATCTACTTTAGCATTTTATTCTTCTTTCCTGAGAGAATACAAGCTAAATTTAATGCACAATTCAACATTCATTTTACTGCCTGCTGTGTATGGGGAATTAGGCTTGGCATGGGGAATGCTCAGAAGCTCAAGGTAAGGTCTCTGTATAGTAGCAGAGAGCTCATTATCTAATACATAGACAGGTAAACCACTAACGAGATCAGGTAGGTAAATCTGGTAGGGAAAATCCCGAATGTATTCTAAACCCCAAATAAGTTATTTGGGGGACATTTATTCTTATACTCCCTGTCAGCATTGTTTGTTACTCATTTAATTCAATTCGAGGAATTCTATTTTGTTGCAGATATAAAACCACATTTTTTGGAAGATAGCTAGATAAAAAGAGCACTATAATTCTTTCCTAATTTGTGAGGGAAGACAGGTATTAAATATGTATTTACAATAGAGAATATGAGTGTCAGGATCCAAAAGCACTAGATATTATGGAAATAAGTCTTTATAGCATGGAAGAGCTGTCTGTATGTTATGTAAATAAAATGCCTTTGCTACAAATATTTACAGAAAGAAAGAGTATTCGCTACATAGGACATATTATGGACACTTCATAGGCAAGTAAAATGTCTGTAATAAGTTATTACTGGTCATGTTTAATAAGCTATTCAAATAATACTTATATGTAGCAAACTTTATTTCACTCTTTCACTGATGAAGCATAGATTTACAGATAATGTTAAATTCTTATACTCTTTCACTGATGAAGCATAGATTTACAGATAACGTTAAATTCTGGCTTACCACAGAAGACTGTTGAGGATTTGGCCTTTGTCTTTTTTCCAGATTCATCCCCTATGACTCCACACCAGTTTCCTCCTACCCTCCATGAAATACTGAACTACTTTTACATAAACTCATCATGTAGTGTCATACCGCTCCCTATGTCTCTGTGCTTTTAATTTACTTGGAGTGTTATTTACCCCACACACCTTTCAAGACTAAACACCACTTCCTCTGGGCAGTCATCAGTGACTCTCCCAGTTTGATTTACTGTCCCTCCTCTGTTCCCAGCACACCCCGTGCAGCCTTTATCCAAGCTCCTAACACCCCATTCTGTGCTTTACTTCAATATTCATATGCTCCTTAAAGTATGACTGTGTCTTACCTAACTTTATATGTTCAAAATTCTGTAATAGCTACCTGATTAATGTCATATAGGTAGATAGGTAAATGGACATTGACTTTCCATATTCTGCATCAAATATATTAGAAGAAGAGATTAGATGTAATTTGATGAGTTTATCTTGTTTTCCTTTCACAATGTAAGTATAACCCTTCTAAATCTCTAGACCACTATTTGAAATAATGTTGTTTGTCTAGATCTGGGTTCTAAAGAGAATTAAAAGACTAACTGCAGCCGAAACCGGTTTGGCTCAGTGGATAGAGCGTCGGCCTGCGGACTGAAGGGTCCCAGGTTCGATTCCGGTTGGCGGCATGTACCTGGGTTGCGGGCACATCCCCAGTAGGAGATGTGCAGGAGGCAGCTGATCGATGTTTCTCTCTCATCGATGTTTCTGACTTTCTCTCTCCCTTCCTCTCTGTAAAAAATCAATAAAATATATTTAAAAAAAATAAAAAAGACTAACTGCAGATTTAACTCCTCAATACATATTTATTAAAAATATTAGAAGATAAACTCTGATTAGATATAGTATACCTTCCAATAAGCACAAAGCCCTCATTACTAGCTTGTACTATAGAGACACCAGTTATCATTTGTTTCCATTTGAGATCCTGTGCGTCAAGGGAACCTTTGTAGCAATATAATATTCTCATTACAAAAAGGTATTTAGATACCATATGTTATAAGAAAAAATGCATTCCATTCTCCAATAATGCTAGTCCATTTTCCTTTCACTGAAACTGAAAAATTTATGTTCAGCAGGTCCTCTCCTATAGGTAAAATGATTAATTTATTTTAAAGAAAAAAATGGCAATTCTCTATAACATTTAGTTATCATGTAATAATTAAAGATACAAGGATATAGAGAATAACTTAGAAAGTACTTTTTTATATTAACATTCTTACTTATTTTCTGTCTTGGATAATTATTTTTTATATCAGCAAGTATATTAAAAGGAACATATTGTGTATAGTGTGTAGGCTTAGCGTAGGATTTTCTGCATTACAACTTTGCAGTGATATTGGTTAATTGCAGGATTTCAGGCACCTTTCTAACCTTCTTTTTAGTGGGTGTGAAAGGGTTTATTTGTAAGAGATATTGCTACTGACAGAATTTTATCTTTTTCTCCTGGAATCTCAACAGCAATTCCCATGTTAGAGGCATCCCCAGAAAGCTCGTCAAAGGATTTCCACCCACACTCTGAATATCTAACAGGACTTGACCCATTTTTCCCCTTATTAAGGTAGCAGCATATGCATCATGGGGAAAAATAGAATAAGAGCTAGACTAAGCTTGGAATTTCAAAAAGTTAACTACCTGTATGCAAGGAATTCAAGTGGAAACCGACATTAGTCTTTATTTCTTAATATACCCCTGATAATAATCTAAATTTATCACATAAAGGAAATCACATCTGATATCATGAATTTAATTTTATTTTGAGTGGCTTAAAATTTATATTTGTATTATCAAATGTAGTGAATGTAATTACCAAAAATGGAGTACATTATAATTCAAGAATACTCCTTTGTACCTCATTTTTAGGACATAAAGCATTGTGGGATTTTTTATGTTTGTTTGTTTATTTGTTTTGGGTTTGCTTTTTAAGCATTGTTTTTTATAAATCACTTTGTTGAGAATGATTGACATACAAAGAGCTGTTTGTATTTAATGTATACAACTTGATGAATTTGGAGATAAGTATACATCTGTGAACCATCACCACAGTCTATGCCATATATAGTACTTCCATAAGTTTACTCCCACCTCTTTTTAAAAAAAATATATTTTATTGATTTTTTACAGAGAGGAAGGGAGAGGGATAGACAGTTAGAAACATTGATGAGAGAGAAACATCGATCAGCTGCCTCTTGCACACCCCCTACTAGGGATGTGCCCGCAACGAAGGTACATGCCCTTGACCGGAATCAAACCTGGGACCCTTGAGTCCGCAGGCTGACACTATCCACTGAGCCAAGCCGGTTAGGGCAACTCCCACCTCTTTATTATTTTTTTGTGTGTGATCAGACATACTGAAAAACCTATCCTCTTAACAAATCTTATAATACAGTATTGTTAACTATAGGCTCCATGTGGTATAGGAAATCTCTAGAACTTATTAACCTTGTGTAACTGAAACTTTTTACCTTCTGATTAATTTCCTCCTTCCACTAGCACCTGCAACTACCAGTCTATTTTCTGCTTCTGAGTTTGACTATTGTAGATTAGGACTAAAAGTAATTACCTTACTGGTTAAATAATATGGAGAGTATTCATTAAATGAAGACTAAAACTTTGAATAGTAAGTAAAACTAGTATAATTCTTTAAAAACAGGCAAAATAATTATAGAGAATACAAAAGCTTATTTTTAAAATAACTTTGCTCATATAAATAATCAAATCTTGGTATTAAATATTTTTATCCATCTGAACCATAAAGGTTTTTTTTCCTTGTGGCATTCAAATACTCATGGCAGATTGTTTTTTTGTTGTTTTTTTTAACCTAAAGGATTAAAAAGTCTTTGAAACACAAGACTGCCTTCAGTATTCTCCTCATTAACTATCTGACTTTGGGAAAGTTACTCTATGTATCAGTCACTTCAGCTTCTTCATGATGAATGAGGGGGTATCATAAGTGAGAAAATAATGTTTAATTATTGAAATAACTGTTAATTGTTGTTACCATAGCAGTTGCTTTTTCTGTTATTAATTTGGAATCAGTCACCCAGCTACTATTCCAGTACAAATACATGAGTGGTGTATTCACTTCTCTTTTGTAGTTATTTCATCATCTGACTGTCTCGCTATTTTGAATTCCTCTCGTTCCATTCATTCTTTCACCCGAGTAAGGTTTTTAACTGCCCAACCTCCCAACTCTAACAAAAACCTGTCAAAGACACCAGTGCTATCCAAATTACCAACTTCAATGGTCAAGTCTCATTCCTCATCTTACTTAACCATCTGCCTCATGTGATGTGACTACTTCCCCCTTCTTTAAGCTATCTTATTGGGGTTCTTTGATTTTCCTCCTCATCAAACTGTTAGCTTCTTCTCAAATTCCTTTGCAAGTTTCTCCTTATCATCCTCTAATACTTGTGCTTCTCTGCTCATTCTACAGACCTTTTTTTTTCCGTATTTAAACTCACTCCTTCAGTAATCTTATCCAGTCTTAGAGCTTTAAAAACTACCTATTGATGATTCTCATAATTTTATCAGTAAACATATTTATCCAAGTGCCTAGTTATCATTTCTACTGGGCTCTCTAACAGAAATCATCAGTCTAACATATCCAAGGAAAGTTCTTGATTTTTTCCTTAAAACCAGCTTCACTCTGAATCTCATGATATGTTAAGGCCAATTCTATTTTTTCTATTTGCTCAGGCAAATAAAATAAAATGTTTTTATTTAAAAACAAAGAAGATTCTGTCTTTTTTAATATGATACAATTTTGTCTGTGTATCCTATTATCTCTACCTTCAAAATATGTACACAATCTGACCCCTATATGCTACCTTAGCAATACCACCCTGGGCCAAGCCACCATCATCTCCTACGTGGATTTTTGCCTCCTAACTGGTCTCCAATGCTTCTGCCATTATGACATTTTCATGGTCACTTCTCAGCCAAGACATTATCCTTTTTCAAAACAAATTAAATTATGTCACTCCTCTGCTCTTGCCCACTTCCCTTCTACTGCATTCCTTCCAAACTAGGCTCTCAACTTTCTTGCTGTTTTTTTTTATTTTTTTATTTAAGATTCCAAGCATGCTTGGAACAGTTAAAGAGAAATGGATGAAAATATACCTGAGTGAGAAACTGGATATTAGAGACTCTGTTAATCTGTTGGTGTGTCCAAACTTGAGGTGGAAAGGAAGACAAATGGAGTAATTAAGTATGATTGTCAGAAAAATGAAAGTTGTATTTTTAAAAAGCTTATCAGTTTTTTCAAAATTGTAAAATACTCTAGGAACATTTTCTTGAAATGTGTTATTCTAGAAACATGGAATTTGTTCATTCACTCAACGTGTATTTTTTGAACACCTACAATGTGCTAGGCACATTTCTCAGTGCTTGGGTGAAATCTGTGAACAAAAGCAGATAAAGAGCCCTGCCTCCCTGGAGTTCATTCTAGCAGGGTCGAACCCATGATAAACATAGTAAGTAAATTATCTAGTATATGAATAAGTGATAAATATTCTGGGAAGCCACCTGAACAGGGCAAAGGGGATTTAAAATCTGGGGAAATTCAAACAAAGCTGGTTGCAATTTTCAGTGGGGTAAATGGGGTCTCGTTAAGAATAGAACATTTGAGCAAAGACTGGGAGTAGGTGAGAAATTAGCATGGGATGGATCTGAGAGGATCAACATTGAGGCAGGGGGATATAAAACTGAAAGCAACCAATGAACAAATAGACAAACAAACAAACTCACAGACATAGACAACAGTAAGGAGAGACAGGTGGGACAGGAGGGTGGAGAGGAGGTAGTAAAGGACAAAGGGGTCAAATATATGGTGATGGAAGGAGATTTGACTTTGGTAGTAAACACAATGTTCAGGTGATACAGAATTGTACATGTAAAATCTATATATTATTATCTGACATCACCCCAATAAATTTAATTTAAAAAACAAACAAATACTGAGGCAGAGGAGCAGCCAGAGCAAGGTGAAGACACGTAGGTTATACCAGACATGCCTGCTATAACAAGGAAGACACATGTGGGGAGTAAATAATGTGCAAATGACAGTAACAGGTTTTGTCAGAAAGCTAATGGGTGGGAGGGAGGGTAGTGGTGTTCAGAAGACAGAGTAGGCCATTGACAAAGCTTTGGCTTTTTGCTGATCTTTTTAGTAGAAGAATGAAAGATATCCTCTGACAGATTTTAGAAAAGTCACTCTGGTTATTATTTTGAGAGTACTCTCAAGGGGCCAAGGTCAGAAGCAGAGAAACTAGAAATGGTTGGGGGAGGCAGCCTATTAAAATAATACCAATAAAACTCTCTGTTTAAGATTTTGATAATATTAGAACCAGGTGTTTGATAAAAGCTGTACATATTTTTGCATGTTATTAGCATTCACTTATTTGTCAACTGTTCTTAAATATTCATGTTAAAATTCTTGCTACTATACTTAGATTTATTGATTTACTGGTTTTTACTATCTCTTCTTGAATATGAGCAACTCAAAAACAGAAATACTGTCTTATTTACCTCTGTTCTTAGTGTTGAAAACTTTTTTCTTGAATTAAATTAGAAAAGCCCAATTATACTGTTAAAATGCAAAAACAAAATTCTAGAAAGATAGGAAGAGAACTAAAGGACAAATTCAGGATAATAAGCTTTAGTAATAATTTAGACAGCATCATTTCTAGAATATAAAAATGCTCATCCCCCCATTAACCCCCAACCTCCCCCCTCCCCACCCGCACTCATACTCTCATCCCCCTGTTGTCCGTGTCCATTGGTTTGGCTTATATGCATGCATACAAGGATGAGGACACATTTGTAATACCTTAACCAATAAAGAAATTTTTAAAAAATGCTCATTTCTGTTAAACAGAGGATTTCATCAGATTATATCATCAAAATAAAAGTTTCCTTTTCTGAGTTTATCCATTATATTATTGCTTCTCACTTTCATCAGTGTCTTCTTGTTTTTGTAGAGAGAATTCCAGTTTAACCTCACATGGACTTTCTCTATTTTATTTTTAAATGATAAAGTAAATACTAACAACAGTCTTTTTTTTCTTTATTGATTAAGGTATTACATATTTGTCCTTATCCCCCCCAGTGCTCCCCCCCACTCATGCCCTCACCCCCCTTTTGGTATCTTTGTCCATTGGTTAGGCTCATATGCATGCATACAAGTCCTTTGGTTGATCTCTCCCCCTTACTCCCACACTCCCCTACCTTCCCTCTGAGGTTTGATGGTCTGATCGATGCTTCTCTGTCTCTGGATATGTTTTTGTTCATCAGTTTATGTTGTTCATTATATTCCACAAATGAGTGAGATTATGTGATATTTATCTTTCTCTGACTGGCTTATTTCGCTTAGCATGATGCTCTCCAGTCCCATCCATGCTGTTGCAAATGGTAAGAATTCCTTCTTTTTTTACTGCAATGTAGTATTCCATTGTGTAGATGTACCACAGTTTTTTAATCCACTCATCTGCTGATGGACACTTAGGCTGTTTGCAAATCTTAGCCATGGTAAATTGTGCTGCTATGAACATAGGGGTGCATATATCCTTTCTGATTGGTGTTTCTAGTTTCTTGGGATATATTCCTAGAAGTGGGATCACTGGGTCAAATGGGAGTTCCATTTTTAGTATTTTGAGGCAACTCCATACTGTTCTCCACAGTGGCTGCACCGGTCTGCATCCCCACCAGCAGTGCACGAGGGTTCCTTTTTCCCGCATCTTCGCTAGCACTTGTTGTTTGTTGATTTGTTGTTGATAGCCATTCTGACAGGTGTGAGATGGTACCGAATGAAATTAGACCACTAACTTACACCATACACAAAAATAAACTTAAAATGGATAAAGGACTTAAACATAAGACAGGAAACTATAAAAATATTAGAGGAATCGACAGGCAGCAAAATCTCAGATATATGCCAAAGCAATATCTTCACCAATACAGCTCCTAGGGCAATGGAAACTAAAGAGAAAATAAACAAATGGGACTACATCAAAATAAAAAGCTTCTGCACAGCAAAGGAAACCATCAACAAAACAACAAGAAAGCCCACTGCACGGGAGAACATATTTGCCAATGTTATCACCAATAAGGGTTTAATCTCCAACATTTACAGGGAACTCATACAACTTAACAAAAGGAAGATAAACAACCCAATCAAAAAATGGGCAATGGATCTAAATAGATACTTTTTGAAAGAGGACATAAGGAAGGCCAAGAGACATATGAAAACATGCTCAAAGTCACTAATCATCCGAGAGATGCAAATCAAAACAACAGTCTTAAAGAATGAGAAAAAAGGTCCTCTAGAGCTGACTCTATTGTTGCTTTTCAGCGTGTTCTCTGTGAACCCTCAAGGAGTTTCTTTAAGGCTGCGGTAGAGGGGACGAGTGAGCAAAGCTGGCAGAGAACTAAATTCCGCAGATCTAGTCTAACCTTCTGCAAGAATTAGTTACTGGCAGACACCAAATTTCGTACATTGTTTTCCAGACATACTTTGGTTTTACTAATTTCTTTAACATAAATATCTGTTGTTGAATGAGTGCTTATTCTTTTGGAAGGGGTAATACGGATTAAGCTTAATAGCAAAGAATGACCATATCTATTTTCATAATCTCCTTAATTATAAAAGAATTTATTAAGGAAAATATAATTCTGTGTCATAATTAAAGAATAAATAACATGAGGTAAAAATAATATGTTTTAGAACTGGCATTCTTGAGTGATTACTAGGTGATTTTGAAGATGAAGGCCAAGAGGAGTTCCTGAAATGTGTGAGGAGTCCTGGTGCCCTTGTGTTCAGTTCTGCCAGCAGCACTGCTCTGAACAGAATAGTCAGTTAGTTGTAGAAATATTGACATGGTTAGAATTGATCTCACTACTTCTTTGGTCACATCCTTTCTCTCTTAGCAATAGTAGCTTATGTAATGTGGTATTTGATGCAGTTAAAGTAGTTCAAGTGGGAAAGAATATCTAAACACATAGATATGTTTGCTTTTCTGAATTTATGTGATTGAAGGACCTTTTATCTTTCTACCTGATTTAATAAAATAATATATATCACACATTTCAGCTACTTTTTCAAGAGGAACATTGTTTTATTCTATTTTTCATTCTTTTGCCAATGTTGTAGCCTGCAAATTCCTAAGCAAAGGTATTAGTATTAAAGTTTAATTCAAGTTACAACAGCAATATATAAAGTACAGGACAAATCATCAATTTTACTGACCATTGAAAGCTTATCGTAACTGTGTATAACATAACCTAATTTAATACATGTGTTTCTGCGAAGGTTGTTTATCCATCTGAATTCCCCAGGAAAATGTCATATTCAAAAATCTATCATAAACAAAACTAATAACTCTTTACCAGTAGTTTTTGTTATCTGTAGATAAAAAATCATCACACAATAGAAAACAACAATAGCCATTTTATTATATTTACAATGTTGTGGATCAGAAATTTGGGCAGGACACAATAGCGGATATTTCATCTCTTCTCTATAATGACTGAGGCCTCAGCTGGGTGGCTGGGAAAAGTGAGGGAGGCAGTTTAAAACAAGTTTTTTTTAAAAAGGTAAAAAATAGCTAACAATAATATTTGGTGATGTATTTGTAAAAAATCTATAAAGAAATACAAGGGAATAATTAGTGCAAAATTCAGGAACTTGGTTCTTGGTTGTCTCTTAATGTTAGGGAAGGAAGTCAGATTACATAGGGTTAAGATAATTTTCTATTTCTTTGCCTGGCAAATTTATGGAAGGGTATACATTTTATTGTTATTTTCTAATGTTAAAAGAATTATTTATTAAAACCATTGTTTATTTCCTGTCTTGATTATTTTTACTCTGCCTAAATTTTACCATGATATTATTTACATAAGGGTAAATTTAACAATCATTTTGCATAGACTGTGAGATTTAAATATTTCTAATTTCAGCTATATAAGATTGTTGGAGGTGATTTTTTATTTTTTTATGTTTGCTTCTTCCTCCTCCTCCTCCTCCCATTTCCACTCTCAATATAATTCCTAGGTTCTAACTCCTAATATTTTGTTTATACCATGGCCCAGGAATCTGCATTTTAAAAGTTCCCCTAGATTTTTTTGACATATATCCAGGTTTGAATACTACTGTATCTATCATTCAAACATACTTCTTGGAAAGAGAGTTAGCAAGTGTCAGGAGGACTCTGGGACAAAAAGAGATTCTCTCAGAGAGTGATTTGGACACAGTAATTGAAGAGCTAAGAAATCAAACAGGCAGGTTACACAGAGATTAGCAAAGCCAGGAGCCACTACTAAACTGGGCTAGAGGGACAAAGGTGAGGAGGTAGTACTACAGCTCAAGAACCTGGACACCTGGCTATAGGAAAGAGACTGAAAAGAAATGGCCTAAATACCCTGGCTTCTCTTCCTCCTGCCTTTTGATCTTGTGTTAATATCTTCTACTGGCTGACCCTGACAGAATCCTGGGGAGTGTAGCCTATAGAAGTTAGCTTCCCTGAAGTACAGAGCAGAGCAGGAGAAGAGCAGAAGGTGGATCTGAAGCAGGTCTAGAACCTGAAATGGGTTAGTCGGAAGGGGGATGATATGTGTTCTTAATTGATTTGGCTTCTCATGTTTTCGGCTGTATTTAGAAATCTTAAATTTAAGCGAGTGTTAAAAATCAGATGATAAACCCATACAACTTGTATTCAAAACCCAGCTCTACTCTTACTCATTGTGAGACTTTGGGAAAAGTATTTAATCTCCATGTCTGTTTCACTGTGTGTAAAATGATGAAGATAATTAACTGCCTCTCCACTTCTGAAACTGTGCCCCAACTCATTTGGCCACAAAAGGCTTTTCAAATTTTCAAGGGAAACATATTGATATTTAACACCTATAGTATACAGCCAAAATACTAGTTCAGTTTTAACAATACATCATGCATTATTTCTTTCAATGATGTCATATCTTTACAAAGCTCGATTTTCAGCAGTTGTTTTGATTAAAAACAAAACAGATACCATGTAAAAATCACTTTGAAACAGTAAGTCAGGGTAATACTGTTCACTCAGATGCTAAGCTTTTTAAAAAGCTGTGCCTTTTTAAAAAAGGCATACGTTAGCAAGTAATTGTAATTAAGAATAAAGTGCAAGTGTCATTTCTTCTTTTAATTAATGTACTAGGTATATTTTAAGTGGCTCTAAATTAATAAGACATAGATATTTATTAAGCTTGGCCCTAACTACATAATAATGGAACTTTTAGATATTTATTTTGACCTAGGGATGTTGTGAAAAAGTTGCTGAGACACTAAGGGTGTGGTGAATCAAGTAAGTTTGGTAACCTCTCACACATCTATTAGCGTTGTTAACAGGATTAAGTGAGCTATTAAACATTAAAAGATTTAATAAGTTCCTAACAAGTAATAAGTGCTAATGTGTGTCACATATTACAGACCAGAAGACATGATCGGTAGAATTACAACTGTAGCTACTATTACTACTATTACCATGAGAACCAAAGAAAATTGACCTGAAACTTTAGTGGTATGGTTATGGAACTCCTTCCAGGATTTCACGTCATGTCTCCTACTAAGATATGTTAGTGCTGCACATGCGTGATCTCTGTGAGTGAGGATGATGTCATCTTTGAAAATTGTACCATCCAACAGACTCATAGATAGAGAGAAACTGACAGTTGATGGGGGCTGGGAGGATGGAGAGATTGAGAAAAAAAAAAAAAAAACAGAAGAGAAAGAACTCATGTACAGGGACAACAGTGTAGGGCAGCAGTTCTCAACCTGTGGGTCTCCACCCCTTTGGGGTTCGAATGACCCTTTCACAGGGGTCGCCTAAGACCATTGGAAAACACATATATAATTACATATTGTTTTTGTGATTAATCACTATGCTTTAATTATGTTCAATTTGTAACAATGAAATTGGGGTCACCACAACATGAGGAACTGTACTAAAGGGTCGCAGCATTAGTAAGGTTGAGAATCACTGGTGTAGGGGATGAGGGAGGAGGAGGAGGGTATCCTATCTAATAAAGAGAGAATATGCAAATTGACCGTCATGCTATCACAAAGATGGCGGCGCCCACAGGGGAGGTGGGATTTCCGTAACACAAGATGGCTGCACCCGCAGTGGAGGCCGAGTTCTCGTAATGAGCCTTAACGAACAATCAGCAGGGACCTGAGGCTGCGTCCCCCACCTGGTGGGGCTTGACAGGGGACCTCAGGCCATGCCCCCAGCACCAGGGGACCTGAGGCTGCGCCCCCCTCCCGGCGCCGGGCCAGGGACCTGAGGCTGTGCCCCCCAACCCGGCGGAGATTGACGGGGGACCTGAGGCTGTGCCCCCCATCCAGCAGGGCTTGACGGGGGAATCTCAGGCCATGCCCCCCCACCCGGGAGGGCTTGACGAGGGACCTCAGGCCATGCCCCCCACCCTGGAACCAGGCCAGCGGATCTCAGGCCTTGACTTCCACCCTGGCACCGGGCCAGGGGACCTCAGGCTGCGCCGCCCACCCTAGCATCTGGCCAAGGGACCTTTGGCCATGCCCCCTGCCCTGGCGCCAGGCCAGAGAACCAGAGGGTGTGCTGGGGGACCTAAGGCTGTGCCCCCCTCCTGGCACTGGGCCGGGGGTCCTGAGGCTGTGCCCCCTGCCCAGAGGGGCTTGACGGGGGATCTCAGACCGCAACCCCTGCCTGGCGGGCCTTGACGGGGGATCTCAGATCGCATCCCCCACCCGGGAGGGCTTGACTAGGGACCTCAGGCCGCGCCGCCCACCCTGGCATCGGGCCGAGGGACCTCAGGCCATGCCCCCTGCCCCAACGCCAGGCCGGGGAACCAGAGGGTGCACTGGGGGACCTGAGGCTGTGCCCCCCAAATTGTGGGGCTTGACGGGGATCATAAGGCTACACCCCCCTCATCTGGCAAGGCTTGATGGGGGACCTGAGGCTGCACCCCCCCGCCCAGTAGGGCTTGTCAAGGGTGGGGCCGGCTGGGTCTAGGGCCACGGCGTGCCCCAGACTCTGACAGGAGGAAGATTTTCATATACATTTTAGTAATTTTCTTTCATCTCTGACACGTCTATTATAGAGAAAGGACAAATAGCAATATTAAAATATTTCCTCCAATTAATCCCCTTTTAATGTGCACGAATTTTGTTCACTGGGCCACTAGTAGGGAGGATAAATGGTGATGGATGGAGACTTGACTTGGGGTGGTGAACACACAATGTACTATACAGATGATGTGCTGTAGAATTGTGCACTTGAAATCTGTGTAATTTGGTTAACCAGTGTCACCCCAATAAATCAGTTTTTAAAAAAGAGAATTGTGTTGTCCAACATATATATATGATAGCAACTCATTGAGCACTTTTAAGAATTGAATTTCTTAATTGTAATGAGTTTAAATTTAAAAAAATCAACACTTGCTTTAATTATTGGAATCATTGTACCTATTTTTAGAGTAATTTGTGCATGTGAATCTATTCTTTCAACCGTAAGTTTTAAGAAATCTAAATTCAGATCAAGTATTTCTGATGAAATGATGAAACTTTGGCATTTGAATCGAGATGTTCTATAAATGTAAAATACACACTGGATTTCAAAGTATAGAAAAAGAGAATGTAAAAGATCTCAGTATTAAGTTTTATATTTATTAACATATCCATGATGGATACATTTATCCATATAACTTTATACATGCTTATAATTTCTCAGGAGGAAAAATTACTGAAATTGTAATATATGAATTAAAAATACTTATTTTGAGCCCTAACTGGTTTGGCTCAGTGTATAGAACGTTGGACTGCGGACTCAAGGGTCCCAGGTTCTATTCCGGTCAAGGGCATGTACCTTGGTTGCGAGCACATCCCCAGTAGGGGGTGTGCAGGAGACAGCTGATCGATGTTTCTAACTCTCTATCCCTCTCCCTTCCTCTCTGTAAAAAAATCAATAAAATATATTTAAAAATACTTATTTTGAATTGTGGTAAATATTGCCACAATTGTATAATTTTTAATAACATAGTTTTTGATTTTGTTCTGTGACTGGTTTTCTTACTTTTGTAGGCCATTAAATTTGTTCAAGAAAAGGAACTTTTCAAAAAAAAGTATGTTTATTATGTACCCCTTTTACTGTTTTATGAAGTTAATTGGCTCATACTTTTATGTTATAAACATCAATGTTAGGCTCTTTTATAATTTGTCCCCCAAATCAAGGCTTATATAAGGCAGAACCTGAGAACATTCTCAGATTGATTGGTAATTGGAACAGAGCTTCCTGGGGGGGAAGAAAATACTTTGCTATAAATCCGGAACTAAAAACGTATTCTCCCTTATTGGGTTGCTGACGTCTTTGTCCCATAATCAACTTTTAGAGGTACAGCAAGGTGGCTGAAAGGTAAAGTGAGTTAACAATTAATAAGGTTTTTGCGTCACTTTTTATTTTTAAATCATTTACTAACAAGTCATCCAGGGGTTGAAATCAACCAGAAAAATAATCCAAGGACAGCTGTTAAACAGTTTATTTTAACCAACAATGACTGGTTAAAATAAATTAAAGTAGGGTAACTATGATATTAATTTCAAAATTTTTCAACTTATTCAAATCATATTTTTGAGTTTGACAATAGCTTGTATCAAATTCTTGGTAATTTATATTTAGTTGAAGACAGCAATGAGAGTATTTGAAAGAGAACATTGTTGATTTATTTTGCAAATCTCATCAGTTTACTCACTAGTTGAAAAACCTTTAGTGGTTTCTCATCTTTTAAGAATGAAATTTAGCGTCTTTTTGTCAGATGGTCTCCGTCTACCCCTACATCCCTATCACCTAATCTTTTTTTGTTCCAATCTGCAGTTCCTTCTTTTCATTGTATCTGTACCACCTTTCCAGCTCCTTCACCTGAAAACTCCTACTACTCTAGCAAGCAAGCCTTGGTTGGCCTCCCAGGTCCAGGTCAGGTATCTTCTTTGTGTTCCTTAACATCTACATCTTATCTCTGTCATAGAATTTATTATATTATAGAGCTCTTACATGTTTGTCTCTTCTGCCACATGTGATTATCTTGATATAAGTATTTTTTTCAATCCTCTTTGTTTAGAACAGCGTTATAAAAGGAACTGATAGATATGTGACAATGAATAAATTGAGGAATAAGACATTTCACTTGGGAATGGAACAACTGCAGATGGTTTTAAAGTCAAAGTATGACACTTTTTACTCAGAGAAACTAACTAATATAACTTTCTAGTTACAGTTTATTTTTCTATTGTAAAAAGTAATATAAACTTATAGAAAACATTTGAAAAAAGTACACAAAACTCACAGTCACCATCATTTAAAGTCTGTAGGTTTGTGATATTCTTTTCTACCAGTGGTTGTTTGTTTGTTTTTTTGTTTGTGGGATGTTAAAATCTCTGACTATAATTATGGATTTTTCTTTTTCTTCTTTCAGTTCTATCAGTTTTTGCTGCGTGTATTTTGAAGTTCTGTTATTAAGTAATAAAAATTAGAAGTGCTACTTCTACCTCTTATCATTAGGTACTTAGCTAAAAATTGAAATGCCCCTCTGGTACTCTACCTAATATTGTATTATAACATGTAAATATATCATTTTCTAAATTAGGTTTTATATTCTGTAAAGGGAGAGTTTATGCCTCTCAAATCTTGATATTTCCTTGTTGCTTTTCATTTCATAAAGGGTTTAGTAAGTGTTCATTAATGGATAGGTCATTTCTTTACATCATTAAACAGTTAATGCTCATCCATTATGCACATTATTATGTTGTGTAATTTAGCTTCTTTGCCCTATTAAACAAATGATGCTATTATGTGATATTGTGCTAATTTAGTGTACACTAAGGAGATATTTTATAATTTGTTTTTTTAAAAAAATGATGTTTCTCATACATCATTTGCTTCTTGCGCATAAAAGTAGGGGCACAGGAGCCTAACTATGTAACTTTCTGGGCAGTATGCATGGCTGATTCAGTGAAACTAATTATTAATTCAAAGGCCAAAGCAACCTTCTCTTAGTTTTCTTTTCTAGGATATCACCTTCAATTCTGTTTTTCACCTGCCAGAAAAAGTATCTCCTCTCTTGTTATCAGTGACCTTTGACTTGTCAGTAGCATTCAAAACATTGTTATTTCTGCATCACTAATAAGATGTATCAGGTCAACCACCTTGTCAATTTTAGCTCATCACTTTCCTATTCCACTTGCATTATTTGTGGTTGGGGTATATGAGAGGAGTTTCAGGGATTTCTGCAGATATTTTGGGAATGGGCGATTCTTGATTCAAAACAGGCGAATCTGGATTTTTCTTTCATCCTGTTAACAAAGCCTTTCTTCAGACATACCTGAAATATATCTTGTTCTTTACACTCTGTGACTTCCTAACCTTCCATGGGTTACTCAGTAGGTAGATTTAAAGTTTTCCTACTATCAAGAGGAATAGTTGAGTAAAATTCAAAGAGATGGCAAAATTACTCCCCTTGCTTCTCTCACCATGCTCCCATCACACTATTTATTATTTTCTAGCAAAGGGGTGAAGAAAAAAAAAGATCATTCTTTAGCCCATCCCACTATTGCTAAATTAGAAACTTCCTATTTTGGTCAAAATTTTGTTTCACTCTTCAACATAACTCTCTCAACAGTAAATTTCTGATTGTACTTCTGTTTGATGATTATTCAAGCCATATAAGATCTAATTTGCATTCGCTTTAAAATGAAATTGACTATCAATTAGCATCTTATTATTATTGACTATAATACACAATTGAGGCATCTTTCTGGGGTTTTCTACTTTACAGTTTTACATCTAATTCTAGGATGAGACAGTACAATTACTCTATTTTGATTGTAAATTCCTATTTTTAAAAAAATATTATTTCTGAAAAATTACTGATATTCATAACATAATAATGCATTTTTTTGCATTCTGAAAATGTACTATTCCTTATTGGTTAAAATATTATTATTATAGCTATCAAGAGAGATATACCTTGGTAGTGTATGAATCACTTTGTCTTTGAGATACATAAATATTTCTAATTTGACAACTTGTATACTTTAGGACTAGACAAAGTAAAATACAGCATTTTTAAATCTGAAATTTAAGGAGCAGGGCATCCTAAACTACCAGATACTATTTTGGTATAATCTAACACCTTTGTTGACATTTTATTGGATATAAATCAAAACGTATCAGGTTGCATAGCGACAATATGGTTCACCAGGCATTCTATTTTTATAACTTTATTTAAAACTGACATGTAACTTGCTGTACCTGAAACCCCAAGTGAGCCAGTTATTGGAGTGTAACAAAGTTTTGACGTCAGAGTAGCTATTTATTCCTCTGGAAACCATTAGTGATGCATTACCCTTTGGCACTGCTGTTTTTTGCAGAAACATGGTTAAAATTTTATGACTGATTTTGACCAATTAGATTTCTTTCCCTCTTAGAACTAAGAAATTATATATAATACGTAAATATATATCCATGTGTGTATATATAATAAACATATGCTTTATATTCCTAAGATGTGTAATATGTATTTAAATATGATTTTTATATATGTATATACTAACATCCTCTTAAAGCCTTTTTAAAGCATGTAATCAAAAGCCAAGTATTATGGTTTAATTTTTTTTTAAATTTCAAAACTTATTCCTATTTTATGGGAGGGGATTAGCTTCATATTATTATGGTTGCTTATTACCAGAGTTATGGATATGATTACCTGCATAGTTCTACCATGTTTGCTAACATTCTTGCTGTCACTCTACCTAAGAGGACTCCTTAACATATCAATTGGTTTCTACCAACAATAGATTCTTTGGAAGTGATTTGGCAATATCATTTTGTATAAATGTAGTATAATCAATTACAGTCAGGTTTTCCTCCTTCTTAACTTTTTTCTTTCCTGAAGCTACTAAACTATGCACTGTCCTTCCATGCATGGAGTTCAAGTCCCTTGACTCCTGAGCCAGCCAGGTGCTAGTCTGCATGCTGAGCTCTGCCAGTGCATTTCAAATGGGATCTGATGGGATCACTGTTTGGAGTTAAGAAGAGCAAAAGATTTCAGGGTTGTTGCTTTTTAATTTAGTGATCCAGCTGCTCTTAAAACCCTCCATAAAACAATACCAGGTTTGTGTTGGTGAAATAACTCATTTGTGTCATTTAAGGATATGCCTGTCCACTTAATCTGAGGAGAGAAAGTTAATTCTCTCAAATTTAAGTGTGAGACCTTAAATTGAACAATAATTATTACAGTTATTTAATGTATTGTCTACTTATCAATTCTCACATGTTATTGAATTACTTGTTTCCCTGTGGAAAATTCAAAGTCTTATATATAAACCTAATAGGAGAGCTCCATATTAGTAACTCTTTTCTCCTGAAATTCAGAAAAATAAAACCATAATATTTGGCTTTTTATTATAAACTTTAAAAAGGCTTTATGTGGAAAATGTTAGTATATACATATGTAAAAATCATATGTAAATATATATTATGCATCTTAGGAATATAAAGCATAGGTATATTATATATACACACAGACTCTTTTGAGATGCAAAATGTGTAGGATGATTTCCAATTCTAAAAGTACTGTATTTCTTACAAAGCGTTATAATATTGCACATTGGTTAAAAGTGGAGGTGGAAACAGAGCAAATAGAGTTAGAACCTCAGGCTGCCACTACCTCTGACAATGAATAGGTTATTTCAAAATTCTGAGTCAATTTACTGACCTATAAAATAGGTATAGTGGTAACTTCCTCAAAGTTTTTTGTTTTGTAATGATTAAATGAAATAACAACTATAAATCCTTAACTCAATGTCTGGCACATAGTATAACTCCATAAATAGTAACTATCATTTGTGCTATTGGACTTGGTCACTCTTGTCTGCCGGGGCAGTATGGAGTAGTGCCTAATAACATAGGCTTTAGAACCTGCACTTTAGTCCTGGGTTAGAATCCCAGCTCTACTACTTACGAGCTATGTAACCTTTAATCTTAACTCTGCTGCCCCAGTGTCCCCCTATGTGTAATATGAGGGAATATAATAGTACCTATCTTTTTTTTTTAATATATTTTATTGATTTTTTACAGAGAGGAAGGGAGAGGGATAGAGAGTTAGAAACATCGATGAGAGAGAAACATCGACCAGCTGCCTCCTGCACACTCCCCACTGGGGATGTGCCTGCAACCAAGGTACATGCCCTTGACCGGAATCGAACCTGGGACCTTTCAGTCTGCAGGCCGACGCTCTATCCACTGAGCCAAACCGGTTTGGCAAAAGTACCTATCTTAGATGTGTTTGCTTATATGCTTTAATATAAGGAAAGTGCTTAGAACAGTGCCTGACATATAATATGGGTTCAATAAATGTTAGTTATTATTATACCAAAATTGCTGAATCTTAATGCCCCGGTATTTTAGAGGCATTTTAAGTCCATCCCTGACATTTCATAGTGATTAAACAGGCCCAGCTAGAAATGATTTGCCTGAAGATATACAGCATTTCTGGACATTTTGGTATCTAGCCCAGTTATCTTTCCAATAGCCTTTCAATAAATATTTATTGTAACTCAAATAATTGACACCAAAGTCTGAATGAATTCTTTTTAGTACTTACTGCAAAATCATGTTATTTCAGTTTTGTTGTTGGATTATTTTAAAGTTGAGATATGTAATCCCTCCAAGAAACCTAGTTGTGATGGGTTGAGATATTTCTGATTCAAGATTAATATTTGGATTGTTCCTGTTCTCATGCATACAATAAGTTTTTCATCAAGCAGATAATCTCAGTCTCATGATACCTGTAGTGACCTAACCATTCACGTTGGTGACATAGATATCCCTAATTCCATTTCTTTACTGCTTCCTCCTTCTCAGGGGTGGATGCTAAAACTAGAGCAATGAATAGACTTTTTCTCCTGCATGCCATTCTACTTTTTTTTTAAAGTGTATACATAGCTCAAGGATTACTATATTAAGAAGTTGTTGAATCAGTTTCATCACAGAGATGTGCAAACAGATGCCCTGAATCAACCTCTCAAAGCTATCTATAGTAATACTTTGACATCTTGGTCTTGGGGTTGACCTGAGTTTATTTCTTAGCTTTACCACCAGTAGCTGTGTGACCTTGAGCAATTGACTCATTATCAAATATTTATTGAGTGTCCATTCTATTCCTATTATGGTGCTAGGAAATCACAAAGAAAGATGTATAAGAAAAATATCCTCTAAGTCCAAGTTTCAATAATTATATACGGAGGACAAAAGTGTTTACATTATTATATCATTCATAGGATTGTGATGAAGGTTAAAATGTGATCACCTAAGGTAGAAAACATTTTGTGAATCATTAGGTTGGGCACTATTATCCACTGTGAGGTCTTTGAAAGCAGGGACCACGTATTACTTTTGTTGCCCTAATATTTAACATAGTACCTGATACACAGAAATGTTCAGAAAATGTCAGACTGATTTTCTTAAAAACTAGAGGCCAGATGCACGAATTTGTGCACCAGTAGGGTCCCTTGGCCTGGCCTGCAGGATGGGGCTGAAACTGGCTCTCCAACATCCCCTGAGAGGACCCTGATTGCGAGAGGGCACAGGCCAGGCTGAGGGATTTCACCAGTGCATGATCAGGGCAGGGGAGGGATGCAGGAGGTTGGCCAGCTGGGGAGGGACTGTGGGAGGGCTCCAGTGTGTGTCTGGCCCATCTTGCTCATTCCCGATAGGCTGGACCCCAGCAGCAAGCTAACCTACCAGTTGGAGGTCTACTCCCTGGTGGTCAGTGCACGTCATAGCAAGTGGTTGAGCAGCCTTAGCATATCATTAGCATATTATGCTTTGATTGGTTGAATGGATGACTGGACACTTAGCATTATTAGGCTTTTATTATACAGTGGGGCCTTGACTTACGAGTGTCCCGACTAATGAGTTTTTTGAGATACCAGCTGTCTCTTGGCCGATTTTTTGCATTGAGTTGACAGAGTAATTTGAGTTAACGAGCTCCTTAACGAGCTCCTTAATGAGCTCGGTCTCCAAACGAATTAAACTCGTAAGTCAAGGCCCCACTGTATAGGATTTCAAAAGCATCTATGTATTCATAGAAGAATATTATCATTTTAAAGTTTAAACTTAAAATATAGATCATTTATTATTTTGATTTTTCTAGCTGGATTCCACATATACTCAGAATTATGTGGAACATTCCTATGGGATTTCCTGGAAAAATGTGGTCTTAGACAAAGTTATATTTATATTTGCAGTGTTATCAGGAGGCCCTACTTTCTGCAATGTAATGTAGGATTTAAATGAAAAGAAATTATAAAATTGATTAAATCTATTATGACCAAGAACTAGTATTATTTTTATGGAGCCAGAGCCACAATGAGCCTCTGGGTTTTAAAATAATTTAATTTAATGTCATATATAAATATATTTAGTGGCTGAATATATATTTTGTTCCTGAACTTTAATAATCTTTGGATAATAAAATCTAATTGGCACAGTATTTAAGTTCTTAAAATCTTTCTAATTATTTGAACAATATATGCTTATTAATGTTATTAAATGGATTAGAAGTACAAACTTCAGCACACTAGACCACATCTAAAAATCTTTCATGCTTTGTATTTCAAGTTAAGAATGTAAGAAGTAGGTCTGTGCTCACAGCCCACAAATGAGTGCACCTAGAGTGCCAAGCTCAGGTGACTGGGGAGGCTGAGCCACTGGGCCCTATAGGACACCTACTATGACCACAAGACCACTCTATTAACTCAAGGAGACATAGCAGCTCTACCCAATACATAGAAATAAACACAGGGGAGCATCCAAAATGTGGAGACAAAGAAACATGTCACAAATGAAAGAAATGTAAGAAAGCAAACTACTGGATATAGAGTTCAAAACCACAGTTACGAGGTTACTCAAGAATCTTTTTGAAACCTCCAAGGAACTTAGTGAGACCTTCAAGGATCTTAGTGAGAATGCCAAAAAAATGGAAAAGGACCAGTCTGAAACTAAGCATATACTGACTGAAATAAAGAATAACACTGGTATACAGGGATTCAACAGTAGAGTAGAGGATTCTGAGAATCAAATCAAATGATTTGAAACATGAGGAAGCAAAAAATACCCAACCAGAAGAGCAAAAAGAATAAAAAAATATGAAGATAGTGTAAGGAGCCTCTGGGACAACTTCAAGCATATCACTATTTGCATTATGGGGGTGCCAGAAGAAGAGAGAAAGCAAGATATTGAAAAACCTATTTGAAGAAATAATGACAGAAAACTTCCCCTACCTGGTGAAATAGACTTATAAGTCCAGGAAGTACAGAGTGTCACAAACAAGAGGAACCAAAGAGGACCACACCAAGACACATCAGAATTAAAATGCCATGGGCTAAAGACAAAGAGAGAATCTTAAAAGCAACAAGAGAAAAGCAGTTAGTTACCTATAAGGAAATACCCATAGGACTGTCAGTTGATTTCTCAACAGAAACTGTGCAGGCCAGAAGGGAGTGGCAAGAAATATTCAAAGTGATGAATATCAAGAACCTACAACCAAGATTACCCAGCAAAGCTATTATTTAAAATTGAAGGTCAGATAAAGAGCTTCACAGACAAGAAAAAGCTAAAGGAGTTCATCACCACCAAACCAGTATTATAAGAAATGTTGAAGGGTATTCTTTAAGAAGTGGAAGAGGAAGAAAAAAAATAAAAAATATGAACAATACAATGGCAACAAATACATACCTATCAACAATTGAATCTAAAAATCAAAATAAACGAATAAGAAATCTCATGAACAGAATAAACATGAATAAAATAGAATCAGAGTCATAGAAATGGAACAGACTGATGATTCTGAGAGGGAAGGGGGCAGGAAGAGATTAAATAAAGATCTTATCTGCATATATGCATTACCTATGGAAACAGACAATTGGGTGGTGAAGGCCTGGGGCAGGGCAGGAACCAGGTGGAGGGGGGCAATGAGGAAAGAAAAGAGGAACATCTGTAATACTCTCAACAATAAAGATTTCAAAAAAAAAGATTAATCTCGGGGTGGGGGTAGAATGTAGGAAGTGAGTCCAGCCTGTGTGGCTCAGTGGTTGAGCATCGGCCTGTGAACCAGGAGGTCACAGTTCATTTTCCAGTCAAGGCACATGCCTGGGTTGCAAGTTCGATTCCTGGTAGGAGCCATGCAGGAGGCAGCTAATCAGTGATTCTCATCATTGATGTTTCTACCCCTCTCTCCCTCTCCCTTCCTCTGTGAAATCAATAAAATGATTTTTTTTTTAAAAAGAGAGAATGTAGGGAGTGAAATATTGGAAATATTGGAGACCAAAACATATCAGTATTGAACAACATTAACCTGACCCAAAAAATCAGATCCTAGCGATTATCCTTACTTTGTACTTACAGCCGTACACCTAATCAGCCCTTTAAAAAGTAACAGCGCTCCAGATATACATAAATTAAATTCATGCTTGGTTTAGGAGATTACCTCCCAACATTCTTTCAAAATGAGAAATACACAGTAGGCAAAGGAATAAAACTCAGCAACTGAAAATTCCAGAAAAGCCCTTTTGGAGACAGGTTACTGGAAAAGTATGGCTAAAAGAAATGTCCTTCTGACACACACTCAGCTAAGTAATTTGCATTTACAGAGGCAATGAATTTTTCTCCCACTGAACTTAAAAACAAGCAATGAAATTCCACTAAAATCTCACACTATCCATTTTAAGTTTTAATGAACATTTTTCAAGAGGTCAGAAAGGCCATGTTTTCTTTTCCTTAGAATAAAACCATTAGCTCTTTGCCATAATCTTCTTGTCATATTACATAATGACCATGCTGAGGTTTGAAGCTAATGAGAACTGCCATCAGGAGAAAGATGCACATGCCTTTTCCTTCTCTGGATACACCACTTGAATATGCTAGTGAGCACTCAGTTTTGCTAGAAAATTCTATATGTCTTCCTAGGGCATCGGTTTGGCTAAGGTCAACATTGTTTTACAATTAAATATTATTTTATATGAAAATAAATGCAGGTATATCAGAGTAGGTAAAATGCATATTAATTAAAAAATTCAAATGTCAGACTTAATTATCTGAATTTTGAGCTAATGATTGCTCTCTTTATTTGAAAAACACTGCTGACTTCCATCAGACATTTTCTATTTATTTATTTATTTAATTTTTAATATATTTTTATTGATTTTAGAGAGGAAGGGAGAGGAAGATAGAGATAGAAACATCAATGAGAAGAGAAAATCATTGATCGACTGCCTCCTGCACACCCCACAGTGGGGATCGAGCCTGCAACCTGGGTATGTGCCCTGACCAGGAATTGAACCATGACCTCCTGGTTCATAAGTTGATGCTCAACCAATGAGTCACACCAGCTGGGCTTCCCTTTATTTTTAAGTACTTGGTTATACTTAGTGATTTTATTTATTTATTTAAAACTTAATTTAAGGTGCCATTTTATCTATCAAAAGAGACTAGGGTGATTTGGTCATTATAGACATACACACTTGGAGTTAGGCCAGTTCATGTGTGACAGGTTAGTACCCCCACACCACTTTCTTTGTGCTGGAGACCTGGCTGCTGGAATTTCTCTCTTCCCTCTGGGAGGGAGAGGCATACACACCTACTTCCCAAGTCTCAGTGTTCCTAGTAGCTTTCATCCCTCACCTTATATGCAACCATTTTCCTTTACTATAATAGTAAACATTTAATTTATCTTTCTCATTTACTTTATGCTTGTTGTGTATATCCTATATAATAAAAGGCTAATATGCAAATCGACCGAATGGTGGAACGACTGGTCTCTATGACGCTCATTGACCACCAGGGGGCAGACACTCAACCCAGGAGCTGCCCCCGGTAGTCAGTGCATTCCCACAGGGGGAGCGCCGCTTAGCCAGAAGCTGGGCTCCACGGCAGTGCTAAGGACCCCTTAGGGGATGTCCACCTTCTGGCTGACATCATTCGGACATCCATCAGTCAGACATCCCTCGAGGGCTCCCATACTGTGAGAGGGCGTGGGCTGGGCTGAAGGGGACCCCCCCAACCCCCACCACCAAGTGCATGAATTTTGTGCACCGGGCCTCTAGTTTAGTTTATAAAAACTATCATCAGCCTCAAGAGTTTACCATTCCTCATGGGTACAAATGCCTAAACCTCTTTTATTTTGGGCTGTATTTAAGCATTGCTCCTTAGAAAGCGCTATCAATGAGAGCACTCAGGAAAATCCCCCATATACAGCATACTTGTCTTGATGTTTAAAATTGGTAATTAAACACCCATAATTTCAGATGATTGTGATATTCACTCTTAATTAGATACCTCTAGATTAAATGATTTGGCCCTTTCAGATCTGGATAAAGGCAGTCATCCAAGCACCCTGAATCAACAATGCCAAACATTCAAAACAATTAATGTTGAAGTCGTGATAGAATTTCCTGAATAACTGATAGAATCAATGGTATATTTTGGCAGTGTATATGCATGGCAATTATTTAGAGACTGAATTCATCTAAATTACTTCCAGAAGATGTAAGTTTTAGAAAGTGCTGCCCAGAAAGATGGACATTTCTCATTCCAGTTGTCACACTAAGCTTTCTAGAAAATTAGGTAAGAAGGTAGAATGGAGTGAAGTTATCTACCATACAGGAGCCAAACATATTATAAATCAAGGAAGGAGCATCTTAAAGGCTATTTTGCAATTGCAATCTGATAATTGTTACCTAGAGAAACACAGACTGTATGTAAAAGAAGTCTTTCTATGTACAAAATAAAATGCCCTTTTTCTGGGACATTTTGAAGAATACTCCAAAATGGAATTTTGTTTAAATAGTATTGTGATTGGAATTGGACTGGTGACCCTTCGGTGCATGGGATGATGCTCAACCAACAGAGCCACACCAGCCAGGCCACATGCCCGGGTTCGGTCCCCAGTCAGGGTGTGTGCTGCAAGCAACTGATTGTTTCACTCCCACGTGGATGTTTCTCTTACCATCTCCCTTCCTCTATAAAATAAATAAAACCATATTAATTCATATTGTGATTGTAACACCACCCTTCAAAGTAAAGTACTTCAAACCTCTCTTCTTTAGTGAATTAAATATTAACCTTAACTGAGTTCCCTGGATTTGATTGGTATAAATTGTGAGTTTTATTTCCTGTCTTAATAGAACATGATAGCATTTTTTTTCTTTTTAAGTACTTCCATGATATTGTGGGTGGCAAGATATTATAAACTTAAAATACACTTTTTTAAATGAATTGTCTGTGGTTATAAGGTGGGTCCAGGAAGGTTGTCATAACTCTTAAAAATGTGAAAAATTCACATCTAAAATTTATGTTCTCATAACAATTGCATAGAATTAAACTTATGGGATACACACTATATAACTATTTCTTCCTCCAAGGCCTGTATCTTACTATGTACCTTACATTTCTTCCTTAGTATTTTGATTACATGTATGTATATTGGAAAAAACATTGAGTTATTACTAAGTGTTCTCATTTTTGATGCCTTAAAAATATATTAATGTCTCCCAAAATTATCACCATCTTTATCCAAAAAAAGTTTGTTGCACACTTATAGTTTTTTAGATGCTGCACATAAAAAAAGTATGACATGGTCCATATGACCCTAAAGAAACTTAGGTTTTTGTTTCAGAGACATCAGGATACATACATAAAAAGATAAATAATATTAAAAAGTAGCATGGAGTATGTGCCAAATGAATCAGTAAGCTCTATCACAGTCTAGAAGAAGAAATTATCACCAAGCATTGAACAGTACAGTATTTGTATGACAGAGAAAGGGAGAGGGAAAGGAAGAGAACAAATAGAATGAATATTAATTTGGGAGAATAGGATTTATGCACTGAGGATATAGATGTTTTTAGTGAGATGTTTTCTGTATGCTATAGACAGAATTAGAAGTCTTTGAATATATCGATTTTGATTGTCTCCTGGTCCATAAATTCTGTAATCATTGGGATTTTATCTATTTTATTTGTTTGTATCACAGGTGTCTAGAACAGTGCCTGACATTTAGTAGTTGCTCAGTAGGTATTCATTTGTTATTCTTTTTTGTAGTTGAGCACTAGCCATTAATTTCTGAGCTATTTTTATAACTCACAGTAGCCATAGGATTATCTATTACCTCCTTGTGAGTGGAAAAGTTATGAGGCTTTCCAGAACAGGGGAAGATTACTCTACTGAATAAATTTTGAAAGGATTACTGAGAGATAGAAATACAGTTGCATTTTATCATTTCTGAAATGTTTCAATGTGTGAGTTGTGAATCAATGACTAAATCAATTTTTAAAAAGTATTTCCTGAAGGGAAAGAAAATGGCCAGTAAAGATAATTCTATCAAAGATTTTGAGCAAGGATATCTTTAAATGATGTTTAAAAGTGATCATAATTAATATGAAAATTAAAATAGCTTGGATATATATACATATATATATATATATATATATATATATATATATATATATATACACATACACACACACACACACACTGTATATAACTATGTCTTCAAAGAGCTCTGTGTAGTATGGTAAACATTAACATATCAAAATGTGAACAGTTCTCAAACTATAACAGGGGCACGATAAAATGGGGGAAGAAATGTAGCCCACTGGGGCACATAAAAGAAGTTGGAGAAAAATTCTTTGTGGTTCAAAGGTCACAGCCTGTATGCCCTGTATTTGATGTGTTTGCGCAAATCCTTGCCATTGCTTCCAACTCCCAACTGGCAGTGATCAAATGATAACCAATGTATTTAAGGGAAGAAAAACAGCTTGCAGCAGAGGGAGAGAGGTAACATTTATTGAGGGCCTTCCTATGCCTAGGCATTTTTGTAGATATTCTCATGCACATTAATTATATTACTCTTTATAAAAGCTCTGTGAGGTTGAAGTTGCTCTGTTGTCTGCATAGTACAAATGAGGATTCTGAGTCTTGAGGGAATAAATAATTAGAAAGTTAATGATCTGATTCAATCTGACTTCAGAACTTGTTGAAATATTTCTGCTACACCAAACTGCCTCAGAGGGGAAAGATTTAAATACCATGAGATATAGGGAGCTGAAACTGAGGGAAATGAAATAACTTGTCCAAATCCACAGGAGTAATTAGTAGCAGTCAAGATTTAAAGGTAAGCCTGATGATGCTATTTCCCCTTTCCACTCTACCACTGTTGTTCTAGGAAGAAAAAAAACATTTGCTTGGTGATCTATATACATTGTACATATATCTTTCTATATTGTGTGCTCTTGTTCATTTTTACATTCCTGTGTCCAGTACCTGATAGATAATCCTTATTCAGCAAACATTTGAGTACTGAATCTGCAGACCTATAGGTATGAAGAGGTGACACACATTTGAAACAATTAAAGCATTTTTAAAAAAGAGACAAAATAGACAAATTTGTGGATCCTGACAAGGTCATAATAATGAAGAGTTAGAGTTCTGAAATGGTACTAAGTAAATAGAAACTCATGAAGTATTACAGTGTAGTGTTTAAGAACATATACTATGGAGCCAGAGTGGACTGGGTCTAATTCCAACACTTAGTAATTGACATGGGTAAGTGACTTCCCTCTCTGTACTTATTTCTTCATCTGCAGTATGAGTTACATTGTCACCTACCTCACAGGGTTATCATGAGGATGAAGTGATTTAATAAGTAAGAAAGCACTTATCAGAGTCTGGCACACAGAAAGCACTCTCCCAATGTTTGTTCTTATCGTTGCTTAAATATGAACTTCACATTTCATCCACTGTTTTGGCTCCCTCTGAATTGCTTGCGTGGGAGGCCTAATGAAGTGGTAGAAGCAGCCATGGCCCCTGATTTGTGCCTACAGACCAATAAAATTTAATGACTGGAAAATAGGTAGCACACTGAGATTTCCATGGACCAATGCTGATACTGATGTGAGGAAGACATGGATCCGCACGGTGAGCAGACCTTCCGCCCAGAAAATGATTTGGATTTGGCTCTTCTTATATTCCCTTGTGGAATATTATTAGCTAGGCATGCCCCAGATGCACACACAAAATGAATGATTCAATGTATGATGAAGTGAACCCTGGATTCAGTTAAGGTCAATGAAACAAACTTTAAGTATCTGGGTACTCTTCCTGGCAGCTTCTTAAGACATGTTAATATTGTTCTGCTTTCCATGCTCTGCTTGTCACTCTGGTCCACATGATCAGAGGTCTCTGCATAGCCATCTGCTAGTTCAGTGCACCCTCACATTTCGCTGCAGGGTTCTTGATAACGATTTATGATGGCCTAGTGCCGTGTTCGGCAAACTGCGGCTCGCGAGCCACATACGGCTCCTGGCCCCTTGAGTGTGGCTCTTCCACAAAATACCACGTGCAGGCGTGCATGTACAGTGCAATTGAAACTTTATGGCCCATGCGCAGAAGTCGGTATTTTGTGGACGAGCCACACTCAAGGGGCCAAAGAGCCGCATGTGGCTCGCGAGCCTCAGTTTGCCGACCACTGGCCTAGTGTATAGTTTAGTTGATCTACATCAAGTTGCCTTTGATGCTGATCCTGACATGATGCCTTGGTTCCAGTGACCAGTCCAGTTCTAATAACTTTCTAACTTACTCCCTCATGCCTGAATCTCTTCCCATATCCCTGTCCAGGACCTCAGTTTATTCACAACTAGAGTATTTGTTCTTTTCAGGAAAAGTCTGGCCAATAGTTAAAAGCCTCCGATTTACTGCCACATTTACTTGATAGTAATATGACCAGTTCCACACACATGGCTTTCTCACAAACCCCCTACAACCACATGCCACTCTCTCCCTGATTATCATGCACTAGTTCTTTCCAGACCTCTGTGCCACAGACTCCTGCTGGCCTCTGTTCTGATTTGTATTCTGGCACCAGAACCTAGCACCTTAGTCAACCACCAGCCACCACTGCATGTTTCCTGTGAAGATTTTAAGAGGAAGCTACCCTTTAAAGGACTCAATCAGCAGAGGAGAATCTAGAACAGTGGTTCTCAACCTTCTGGCCCTTTAAATACAGTTTCTCATGTTGTGACCCAACCATAAAATTATTTTCGCTGCTACTTCATAACTGTAATGTTGCTACTGTTATAAATCGTAATGTAAATATCTGATATGCAGGATGGTCTTAGGCGACCCCTGTGAAAGGGTCGCCAAAGGGGTTGCGACCGCCAAAGGGGTTGCGACCCAGAGGTTGAGAACTGCTGATCTATAAGATTGGGGGAGAAAACTTTTTTATTTTCTCCTTGCTACTTTTAATTTCACTCCTAAATACAAAGAGTGTGGTATATTATTTGCATGTATTCTCTTGTAATGTGTCCTCTTTTCATCAAATGGTGAAGTCTGTTTTCATAATCTTGGAATATGAACTGAGATATGACTTGCTTTGGCTAATGGGATAATAGAAAATGAAACCTACTCAGAAACTTAAAAAGTGCTTGCGAATTGGGGTTGTCCCACTTTGCTACTTTTGGATCCAGACCACTCTGGGGAAACCTGGGCTAGCCGACTAATTGCTGGAGACACATAGTCCAGTTATCTTCTTTATCCCAGCCAACTTCCCAACATGTAAGTGAGGTCATATGGGACCAACTGAGCCTTAATAAACTCACTATCAAAATAATCACCAACTGAGCACAACCCAAATTGCCAACTGACAGAATATGAGCTAATAAATTATTGTTGTTTTAAGCCATTAACTTTTGGGGTAGTTTGTCACACAGCAACAGTTAAATGATTCCGAGAGAAATGAGACCATTATTATTAGTCATTTCTGTGGACCATTTGTATGTTTTTGTCAGTTGTGTATTATGGCAAGGTAAATTACTGTACTTGAGATTAAAGGTATATCATGATGTAAAGTGTTTATTTAATATTTTGGGTTAAGATTGAGGAATGCTAAATCTTAGGAGAATAAAAATAATAGTGATGTTTTTCTCCCCTAATTTATCTTAGAGTTAATTTCCAAATGCAAAGTTTTTTGTGAAAAGTTGTGTTCAAACTTTACATTTTTAAACTTGTTTTATTCAACGGCCCAATTGTGTGTGTGTTTGTTTTTTTTAAAAAAATCTGATTCTACACAAATAACTCTTCTCTCCATGAAACTGAAAATTATTTATCCCAGGGCAACAAAAAGTGTCTTTTTATATCAAGCTTTTTGTAAGCCATGGGAATTTGGCATTTCTAAGGCTAAGATGGATAAGTACTCTGCTTGACTACAAAATGTTCAACCCTGTGAGTTGGATCCAGTTTATAATTTTGAGGGTAATCTATCCTTAACCCCTACCATTAGACTGTATGCAGTTAGAAGAATGATGAAGTTCTATGTCAATCCTAAATCAAATATACACAGTGCATAGTAGCTACTCTTACATCATCAGTCCCAATATATACTAGAGCACATTAGTCCTTCATAATAAAACAGATCCATAACATGTACTCCAAGTGCAGATGACTTGTCAGAGTCAATATTAACAATACTTACCATAGTCAAAGAACCTCAAAAATGGCCTTCAACAACTAAGGTATTACTGGCAATCTATTGCTAAGTGCCTTGACTTTACTTGGGGTTGGGTTGCAGAACCATTCTCTTGTGCTCTGAGTCACAAGCAGCATTCTACTTTCAACTGGGGGAGCCTACAGTAATGACAAATGATGATGACAGTGATCTGACACAAATTGTGCCTATATAGTTATGTCTACATATCCTACATATCCTGGTTTGGCTTTATTTTTTTAAAAATATACTTTATTGATTTTTTACAGAGAAGAAGGGAGAAATAGAGAGTTAGAAACATCGATGAGAGAGAAACATCGATCAGCTGCCTCCTACACACCTCCATGACCACTATGATCCTTCCTGGCTAGTTAACACTTTTCTATTACTTGTTTTATAACATTTGTAAATTGCATATGCAAAAATATTGAACATTCAAATTTGAAAGAAAGAAGAAGGGAGGGAGGGAGGGGGGGGGGAGAGAACCCGAGGAAGAAAGGTAGAGAGAAAAGAGAGAAGAAAGAAAGGCAGAAAAAAAAGGAGTGGGCAGGGGACCTGCCTGTCCAAGAAAATTAGCCACAACATAATTTCATATCCTATATAATAAAGAGCTAATATGCTAATTAGACTGGACAGTGGAAAGACCTTCTGGAATGACCAGTGGGTGGGGGGCCGGGCCGCAAGGCAGCCCGGGCTGCGAGGGCTGAGGCAGCCGTAGCTGTGAGAGCCTACTCTTGCACAATTTTCATGCATCGGGCCTCTAGTATGAAATAACTCCCCAGGCTCTGAAGTTAAGGCTAAGTTTTCAACAGATTGGTCAGTAAACTTTGTAGATGATTTCTTTACTCTGAGAACAGTCTAGTAATTCTAGAAACATATGACTGATGTAGCATCAGAAAACTCTGCCTTAAACACATGGTTTACTTTATGGCGTGGCCTCATGTTACTTTTCTTCCATATGATAATCTCATACTTGTATATCATTATGCTGAGTTTTGTACCACAAAGATTACATTTTTTTTTATTTACTCATAGTGAGGCAAAAAATTATATGAGTATTGTGTATTAAACAGTTATGTTTGAGGGCACTCAAGAATGCAAACATCTCATAAAATATTATTTTTATTTTACAAGTATATTAGTGTCAAGCAAGATAGTAGCTATAATTTATTTGAGGGTTTTGCTGCAGTGTAAAGATTTCTATGGTTAAAGGTAATAACTGATCCTAAAAGGATTATAGAAAATATGTAGGGCAGAAATTGTACTTAGGTCTGAAATAATTAAACGGAACAAAACTGCACTAGTACAGTTATGGAGGAAACAGGCTTAGCAGTGGTATACATGAAAAAGAATCCAGGGTATTTGACAGTATAAGTAAACATTGTGAAATAAACTCTAAAACTATTTTGATCTTTTTTAAAAAATATATATTTTATTGATTTTTTACAGAGAGGAAGGGAGAGGGATAGAGTGTTAGAAACATTGATGAGAGTGAAACATCGATCAGCTGCCTCCTACACACTCCCCACTGGGGATGTGCCCGCAACCAAGGTACATGCCCTTGACCGGAATCGAACCTGGGATCCTTGAGTCCAAAGGCCGATGCTCTATCCACTGAGCCAAACCGGTTAGAGCAAACTATTTTGATCTTGAGCTGTATTAATATAATAACTAGAACAAGAGGGGTAAGAAATTACTTTATTCTATACTGATCATTGTGGAATTTAGATCTAGGGACATTAACAAACTGGAACACATTCAGAAAAGAGCAACTAGCACAGTGAAAGAATTTTTGTATGGAGAATAGCATAAGAAATGAGTTGTTTTATTTAGAGAAAAGAAGACTCGAGGACCATGACAGCTATAATAGTTATGATGTTTTTCATCACAGGTAAAAGAAAAACCAACTCAAACGGGTTTTGATAATCAAGGTAATTTATGGGTTCATATAACTCACAAGTTCAGAAACAAGTTGGATTTTAGGTGAGGCTCAATCTAGCAGCCTGGTTATTCTTTCTCTCTACTTTGTCTTCTACAGTTTTGGCTAAAACTACTGCCACCCTTTTCCTTCCTTGGGTCATCATCTCTGCTGGTGATAATCAGGGTTGTGTGCTTCTTTCATATCAGGCGAAATTCCAAAAAACTTTGTTCTGCCAGTAACTCATTGGAAGAAAGAATTTTTCCTTCCAATTCCTAGCAAATATCTCTTGCATCTCATCAGCCAGAGTTGTCACACATGCCAGTCTCTGAACAAATTCCAGAGGCTTTGGACCTAGTGTGTGCAAATTAGCTTAACTTACCGGAAACCTACCTCTTCAACTGAGATAGTATATCCATCAGAATTCTCAAGAAAAACAAAATCAATAAGATATATACACATATACCCACACACAGACATGTGTGTGTGCATATATATACATATATAAAGTGATTTATTTCAAGAATTTGGCTCACACAATTGTGGGGACTGGCAAGTCTGAAATTGGTAGGGCAGGCCAGCAGGCTGGAAACTGACATGGGCTGATAATGCAGTCGCGAGGAAGAATGTCTTCTTCCTCTGGGAAACCTCAGTTTTTGCTCTTAAGTTCTTTCAGCTAATTGGATGAGTCACACCCACATTACTGAAGATAATATATTTTACTTAATATTAACCATATCTACAAAATACCTGACGGCAACCCTTAATGTGTGTCTGCTTGAATATTTGAGCATATCTAAGTTGAGGTAAATATCAGATATGATCAGTTTCTCCCAAAATAAATGGCTGACGTTTTGAGATCCTGTTGAAACAAAAAGATTGGCAACTAAGAGGAAGGTAACAAATATTCCTTACCATAGCTAATTGTAGATATGTGAAAGGCTGCCTTGGTTTATAGGCTTTCAACTGTTTTACATGGACTGATACCAAGGACAATAGAACTAGCAAGGAGACAGCTATCAACTAAAAGAGAATTGGCTTTAAAAAAAGCATACAAAACTAGTGAATTCTTATTACTGGGTGTTTGTACATGTTCTAGATTACTGTGCTACAAGGTCTAAAATTAAAGCCAAATATGTGTTCTTGATCTGGGGAAAACTGAGAGATCCTGGAATAGCCTAGCCATAAGTTCTCCCCACTCTACTCCTACCTACAAGCTTTCTTAACCAAATGACCCTCCTTATCAAAGGGATCAGGTACAATATCTGCTTATTTCTGAGTAGCAGGTGTCAGTACCCTGCCAGCCATCAAATTATTCAATAAAGTGAATCACATCATCCCGTGAGAACCAAGGGGACCCCAGCGTATAACCTCCATTTAGCTATGTGTGGCATGCGGTATTTTCCTCCCCTGGGCTGGGAGTATATGAGATTAATAGACTCCTGTCCATCTCATCTGTGCAGTGTCAGGTGCGCTCTATTTGGCCATTTCCATAGTCCTAGAGTGGGAATCCTTCCCTCACCATTGAGGTGAATGGGAGGTGATTAAAACAACGACTTTTCTCCCCCTACCTAGCAGCGATGGTGGAGAGAGAAAAGATTCAACATCAGTTAAATAATTGGAATGAATGATTTGTGAATTGCCCCCCAACCCCAAAATTCAATTATTTATGTTTCTAATGCTAGTATTAGCATTCAATCTGTATTTTCCAAATACAGACATACCTCAGAAAGATTGCAAGTTCACTTCCAGATCACTGCAATAAAGTGAATATCTCAAGTGAGTCACATGAATTTTTTGGTTTCCAATTGCATATACTGTAAATTTCTTGGTTTCCCAGTTTATACTGTAGTCTATTACGTGTGCAACATATTATGTCTAAAAAATGTACATATCATAATTTAGAAAATACTTTTCTGTTAAAGCAAAATGCTAACCACTATCTGAGTCTTCAGTGAGTTGGGATCGTTTTACTGGTGGAAGGTCTTGCCTCATTATCAATGGCTGCTGACTGATCTGGTCAGGTGGTGGTTGAGGTGGCTGTGGCTGTGGCATTTTCTTAAAATAAGACTACAGTGAAGTTTGATGCATCGATAGACTCTTTTCTTTCACAAACAATTTCTTTATAGCATGCAATCTTGTTGGTAGCATTTTACCCACAATAAAACTTCTTTAAAATTTGGAGTCAATCCTCCCAAACCCTGTTGCTGCTTTATCAACTAAGTGTATGTAATATTTTAAATCCTGTGTTATCGTTTCAATGGTCTTCACAATATCTTCTCCAGAAGTAGATTCCATCTCAACAAACCACTTTGCTTGCTCATCTAAAAGCAGCTCCTCATCTATTAAAGTTTTATGATGAGATTGCAGCAATTCAGTCACATCTTCAGGCTCCACTTCTAATTCTAGTTCTCTTGCTATTTCCATGACACCTGCAGTTACTTCCTCCACTGAAGTCTTAAACCCCTCAAAGTCATTTATGAGGGTTGGAATCAACTTCTTCCAGACTCCTGTTAATGATGATATTTTGATCTCTTCCTATGAATCATAGGTGTTCTCGATGACATCGAAAATTCATCTAAAATGGTGAATCTTTGTCAGAAGGTTTTCAATTTACCTTGCCCAGATCCACCACAGGAATCACTGTCTATGGCAGCTATGGCTTCACAAAATGTATTTCTTAATAAAACTTGAAATTCAGAATTACTCTTTGACCCATGGACTGCAGAATGGGTGTTGTGTTAGCAGGCATGAAGACATCATTAATCTCCTTGTACATCCCATCAGAGCTCTTAGATGACCAGGTAAATTGTCAGTGAACACTACTATTTTGATAGGAATCTTTTTTTCTAAGCAGTTTGTCTCAACAGTGAGCTTAAAATATTCAGGGAACCATATTGTAAGCAGTTGTGCTATCATCCAGGCTTTGTTGTTTTATTTTTAGAGCACAGGCAGAGAAGATTTAGCATAATTCTTAAGGGCCCTTGGATTCTTGGAGTGGTAAATGAACATTGGTTTCATCTCAAAGTCACCAGGTGCATTAGCCCCTAACTAGAGAGTCAGCCTGTCCTTTGAAGCTTTGAAGCCAGGCATTGACTTCTCCTCTCTAGCTGTTAATGTCCAAGGAGCCATCATCTTCCAATAGAAGGTTCTTCCTCCTCCATTGAAAATCTGTTGTTTAGTCTAGCCACCTTCATTAATTATTTTAGCAAGATCTGGATAATTTACTGCTTCACCTTGCACTTTTGTGTTACGGAAATGGCTTTTCCCCATAAACTTCGTGAACCAACCTCTGGTAGTTTCAAACTTTTCTTTTGCAGTTTTCTCACCTCTCCCAGCCTTCATGGAATTGAATTGAGAAAGGGCCTTGCTCTAGATTAGGTTTTGGCTTAAGGGAATGTTGTGGCTGGTTTGATCTATCTAGACCAGTGGTCGCCAACCTTTCGGACCTAACGGACCACCAGTGGTCTGTGGACCACCAGTTGGTGACCGCTGATCTAGACTATTAAAACTTTCTCCACATCATCTATAAGGCTGTTTTAATTTCTTATAATTTGTGTGTTCCACTGGAGTAGCATTTTTAATTTTTTCAAGAACTTTTCCTTTGAATTCACAACTTGGCTAACTGGTGCAAGAGGCCTATCTTTAGGACTGTTTCAGTATTGTCATTCCTTCCTCACTAAGCTTAATCATATATAGCTTTTCACTTAAAGTGAGAGATGTATAATTCTTCCTTTCCCTGGAACACTCAGAGAACATTGTAGGGTAATTAGTTGGCTGCTTAATTTCAATATTGTTGTGTGTCACAGAATAGGAAGGTCCAAGGAAAGAGTATGAGATGGGAGAATGGCTTGTCAATGGAGCAGTCAGAACACACACAACATTTATTAATAAAGTTCACCATCTTATATTGGTATGATTTGTGGCACCCTAAAACAATTACAATAGTAACATCAGACATCACTGATCATAGATTACTGTAGCAAATATAATCATAATGAAAAAGTTTAAAATATTACAAGAATTATCAAAATGTAGTGACACAGAGACACCAAATCAGCACATGCTATTGGAAAAATGGCACTGTTAGACTTGCTGGATGCCAGGTTGCCAGAAACCTTCAGTTGTTAAAAAAACAAAAACAAAAAAAAACACCAAAAACAGTATCTGCAAAGCACAGTAAAGCAAGGTGCAATAAAACGAGTATGCCTATAAAGACGTAGCAATTTGTTTATCTGTCCACTGTCAGTTACCACCTATCAGATCATTATGCAAACTATTTATTCATTTCTTTCTTTCAGCTCAAAGCTCAGAATGTCATGCCTTTTTAATCATTTTATTAATCATTATATACCTCCAAATAATTGGTGAGTGAATCTGAAAATAGCTGTCTTCATTAAAATAAAATAAAAACACACACACAATGATCCGTGAATTCCTTCTTAAATGACATAATATAGGGTGTCCCCCAAAAATGTATACACACACTTTGAATAATTATAAAAGCAGTGTTTATTAAAATACATTTCATTTTCAGAATTGAGCTAGCATCTGTTAGAGTGTGTATACACTTTTTGGGACACCCTGTGTATAAATAAAACATAAATATAAATTCCCCAACACTGTCAAAATCCACACTCACCCTACCCACCTGTAGATGGAGGGAATGAGGTCTTGGGAATATTGCCCAATTTTTCTCTTCTCGTTCTCTTTCCAAATGCATGCCAGTTGCCCTAAGGCTTCAGAAGAACCCTGAAGGCAGCATCTCACTTTGTGTAGGAAGGAGAATTAGTATAGCTGCAAGGTGATCCCAACTTCTTGCCATTCTGTTGATTTTGAATGCTCATTCACTCCAGATCCCTGCTGAGAGCTGAAACATTGCTTCTGCAAGATGGCATTTATTTTAGGTACAGTTTCATTCTTCAGATGTGCAGCTTCACAGCACTGCTATTGTAAATTATAGGGAAAATATGGAGAAAGTTAACATGGTTGGCTTAAAGATGTTTGACATCTTTTTCTGGTGATTTCTGTTTTATTTCTTATTGTATTTAAATTGGCTTACTCATTAAATTTATGAGACAATAATTGACATACATCACTGTATAAGTTTAAGTTGTACAGTATAATGATTTGACTTATATATACTGTTCCTTGGAATGAGAGTTCTTAGGGGTTACTTTCTTTTTAATCCTCACCTGAAGACACGTTTATTGACTTTTTCAGAGAGAGAGAAATAAAAACACCAATGTGTGAGAGAGAAACATCCATTGGCTGCCTTCCACATGCGCCTGACTGGGGGTCGAACCCACAATCTAGGTATGTGCCCTGACCAGGAATTAAACCTGTGACTTTTAGGTGCATCGGATGATGCTCCAATCAACTGAGCCACACCGGCCAGGGCAGGAGTTACTTTCTTAGCAGCTTTCATATATACCATACATCAGTGTAAACCAGTGATTCCCAAAGTGGGTGCTACCGCCCCCTGGTGGGCGTTGCAGCGATCCAGGGGGGCGGTGATGGCCACAGGTGCATTTGTTTTAACTTTTTTTGTATTACCTTTCTATTCTGAGTTCAATAAATAGTTTCATAATTTCAAACTTTAATGTTTCTAATTTACACCTTTCTTTACTATATTTTATGAAAGAGGTAGAAACATTAATACATATATCTTTCTGTTTAATTGCTATTAAAATTAAAAAAAAAATTAATTTCCAGGGGGCGCTGAGTAATATTTTTTCTGGAAAGGGGGCGGTAAGCCAAATAAGTTTGGGAACCACTGGTGTAAACTACCAGTAGTAATCAGTTGTACAAACATCCATAGTACTTATTTATCTGAAAGTTTGTACCTTTTGACCACCTTCATCCAAATTCCCTACCCCATCTCTTGCCTCTAATAACCATGAATCTGATCTCTTCTTCTGTGAATTTGGGTTCCTCTCTCTCTTTTTTAGACTCCACATATAAGTGCAATCATAATTTATCTTTTTCTTAATTATTTTACTTAGCATCATTTCATCCTTGTTGTTGCAAATGGCATGATTTTCTTATTTTTTATGGCAGAATAATATTTTGTAACTTCTTTATCTATTCATTCACTGATGGACACTTAAGTTGTTTCCATGTCGTGGCTATTGCAAATAATGCTGTTATAAACATGGTGGGGGTGCAGATAACTGTTCACAATGGTGTTTTCATTTCCTTTGGATATATTCTTAGAAGTGGAATTGCTGAATCACATGGCAGTTCTAATTTTAATTTGTTTTAGGAACCTCTATACTAGTGGCTATATTAGTTTACATTCAAACCAACAGTACACAAGAGTTCCCTTTTCTCCACATCCTTACCAGCATTTGTTATCTCTAAATTTATTCTTTTTATAGATTTGTATATGCTTCTTTTCCTGACACATAGATTTAATAATTTTTTAAAGAAAAAAATAAATACTTGGCCTGACAAAGGAAATTTTTAAAATTATCATCTTATTATATACCTTCACAAAAGCATAAAACAAATTGTGTTCATTAGCAAGAATAAAATTACATTAAATCAACTCTGGTGTTGGAACCAAAGATGTAGAGTTTCCGTACCCATCTGTCTTTATATAGTATTAAGCATGCTGTTGGCACTTAGTAAATATGTATGGGTTAAATCATTTAATAATAGGATGTGCTGCTTCCATTGACCATAGACCTTAGAAAAGACTTTTGTGTAACAGTGTTTTCTTCATCTCCTGGGTTTGTCCACAGTAAACAGATCCGAGCTATGCTAGGCCAGTTCAGCCAGGCCGAAGGCTTATTAATGAAAGCTGGAGTGCAGCCAGGAACGCTGGATGGAGTTCTTTTCGATCTTGGATGTTCCTCCATGCAATTTGATGCTCCTGAAAGAGGTTTTTCCCTTCGGAATGATGGCCCTTTGGACATGAGAATGGATGGTGGCAGGTGAGTATCAATAAAGCATTTCTCCACACAACAAGAAATCGATTTCTCAAAAGCACTCTGAATTTAATTTCCCTTTAAGACTGCAGAATTCCCATTACACGCCATACCCAACACTATCCATATATAATAAATCAGTTTTGTTTGATACTCATTAAAGCTTTCAGTGTTTCTCTAGATTTGGGATTCTGAAAGAAAAACCATTGCTGTCTACACAAACTAGTGAGGAGGATAACTTTCACACTGATTATCTTTTTTTATGGACAGTCGTGCTTTGATATGACCTTTTAACAGAGATTGTGACCCATACTTGTCAGAACCTTTTTGTTCTGAGTCTTAAACCTTCTTTTGCTCAAGTTGGCATTCATAGAATGGAGAATGTGATCATAAAAGAAAATAATAAAAATCTTTTAAAAACCAGTGACTAATAGTGAAGGTCAAATATTTTTTCATGTTTGCAGATTGAGGTTTAGCAGAGATACTAAAATCTCAAGCAAATTTCGGCTGTTCTTGATGTCTTGCTAAGGAGGATGCCTTCTGAAATACAATGAACAAAGCTTCTAGTTAATAGTAGTAAACCCCCATATTGTTAATGTAAAGATTTGTCAGCAAATTTTAGTGTGAGAATCAGGGTTCCCGAGATTCTCCCCTTAAGAACATGAAAATAAGATTGCCTTTGAGAAACTCTTAATATGTAATGGATGAGATTTAGAGTTGAGAAAATATCTTAAAAAGCAGGTAGACTTCCATTGAGATAGCATAGATTGTAACTTAGCCACAAATATTAACAGATCTGGAGAAAGTATGTGCTGTTCAGAAAGTGGGAGTTGATTCACATGAATTTATAGAAAAAGAAGAGTCAGAGATGTAAACAAGTGCATTGCTAATCCAAGTGGTGCTATGGGAGAGGGGAAGTGGTCAGTCAAATCATGGAGGCTGGTATGTCCCTGTGTTGAATGTGGATGCAACAGGCTTTCTTAACTTGTTGCCATTGAACATTAGAATCTTACAGCATAGTTTGGTTTGTGCTATCCCAATTTCAACAACAGCTTTTAGATCATAATAAGGTTTCATGCAGCAGAAAGAAATTAGCAGATTCAAGGACCTGTGGGTATAGCCCTGTTGTCAGGTGTAGTCTTCACTATAAGGCAATAAATAAATTCACACTTAGGTTAATATTTTCTTTGAAAGTCCGTGACCTCTGGAGGACTGATGAAATCCCTTAACCTATTAAGTTGGGGTGGGGAACAGATTCTGTATCTTGACTTTTTGTTGTTATTGTTTTTGTTAATCCGCACTTGAGGATATTTTTCCATTTTTTTAGGGAGAGTAGAAGAGAGAGGGAAAGACAGAGAGAAACATCGATGTGAGAGAAACACATCGATTGGTTGCCTCCTGCAGGAGTCCTGACCAGGGCCTGGGCCTGGGAGGAGCCTGTAACCAAGGTATGTGTCCTTAACCTTTGGTCCACAGGCCAACGCTCTATCCACTGATTCAAACCAGCTAGGGCTGTATCTTGACTTCTACACCATATAAATGCCTATTCTGAAGCCTCCTAGAAGCCCTCTGGCTTTCAGCGTGTTCCCCCTTTGGCCTTGTACTAACATTAGATAAAATAAAATTATGCCTATTATCCACTGAACTATATTGAAGAAAAAACATTTTTTATTTTCATACTTGAAAGTAGAAAGGTATTGTCAAAAATTGCTAAGTACATCCATACTAATTTTAGAACTGTCCGATTTGAGGTGAAATTCATACTATGGAATCTGAATTTATCATCGTTCACAAGGTTCATTCTAATACTCAGTGGTTTGGGCAGTTGAATTTACAACTAGGTAAGATCTAGCAGGGATTGTGTCGATTATGCCAAAAATGATGATTGGCAAATCCAGGAATGGGAAAAATCCAAGGGACATGGACAGGCATTGAGCTTCCCTATGGGCTGTTATACTATGTGTTTATGATCATATGCACCCTTAACTCTCTCAATAATTCTATGAGGTAAGCATTGTTACTTTCATTCACAGGTTAGAAATTGAGGAAATTGAGGCTCCACTATATTAACAAGCTTACCCAATAGTAAAGCCAGGATTCTAATCTAGGCCAGTTTGACTCTAAAGACCAAATCTTTATCCTTAAAGCTATTATTGAAGGAGCAAAGCCTATTGATATAGAAACCAGACTACCATGTAGGATGTTCATTGCTCTGGGGGTGCCATGCATCCAGGAAACAAAAAAAGATTTGAGAGAGGGAGAGAGAGAGAGAGATGGAGATGGAGATGGAGATGGAGATGGAGATGATGGCAAAATAGGGGACAAGCCAAGGATAAAAAAATTTTCTCCTGGAGGACCTAGGCATTCTAACGAGGTGCAATGAAGTATATTTAAGGAAGGATTTAATTTGATCCTCAGTTCTTAAAGATGTCATATCTTTGTTAAATTTCTCACAATGTGGTACCAACAATCAATCCAACATATTAACTACACGAGTAGTAACTATACTATTAGCAAAGCTATCTTTCTAATAAGTAAGGTCTCGGTTAACTCATCACTTAGAATTCCTGGATCCATTTTACTAAAGTAAGGTATGCTGGCATGGTCTGACAAAGTGAATTCTGTTTCCTGTTACTATGACTTATTTGGGCACAGTTTGATATTTCTTTGTCTTCTTCACCTGAAATTACCATCTAGGCTTGTTTAGTACTGTTTGCTGATTACCAAGTGTTATCCCATGATGTCTTTTGTCCTGGAAGTAGAAGCCAGTATTGTTAAATATTTGAAATAATACACATTATTATCATTAACATTGTTCTAGTTTTTGTGAGGGAGGCTGACCAACAGTATCTTCTTGTACAGTAGTCCTCCTTATCCCTGGTTTCACTTTCTCCCCTTTCAGTTACCTGAGGTCAACCATGGCCTGAAACTATTAATTGGAAAACACCAGAAATAAGCAATTCATAAGCTTTAAATTGCGCACCATTCTGCAGAGCAAGATGAAATCTTGTGGAATCCCACACTCTCTTGCCTGGGATGTGAATCATTCCTTTGTCCAGCATATCTATGCTATATATGCTAACCACTCATTAGGTGCTTAGTAGCCATCTGGGTTATCAGATCAATTATAGTGGTATCACAGTGCTTGTGTTCAAGTAACTTTTATTTTACTTAATAATGACCCCAAAGTACAAGAGTAGTGATGCTGGTAATTCACATACACCAAAGGTGCAATAGAGTGTATGTATGTATGTATGTATGTATGTATGTATGTATGTATAGGAAAAAACATAGTATGTATAGGACTTGGTTCTATCGTGGTTTCAAGTTTCTGGTGGGGTCTTGGATGTATTCCCTGGGATAAGGTGGGACTCCTGTAATGATTTTCTAAGTCAGTTTGTACTCCAATAATATAAGTAGTTGGTTATTGGACAGTCTCGGGTTTATTTAAGTTCCTGAGATTGAGACTCATTTAAGTATCAGTTAGTACCCTTGTTACTTCTATACAGAAAAAATGTTCAAGCAACAATTTAAGTTTTGAACAAACTAAATCCAAATATTTCTGCTATTTTAGTTTAGGGAAAATCTGCATGAGCAGTCACTTCTTTGTGAATTAAAGGTTAGTAAACTATTTTAATTTCCTGCTCCCTTGACCTTGATGAACCTCACACACAGAGTCCCCACTTGCTCTAATGACGGAAAGCTTATTTTATCCCTGTAAGATTTCAGTCTTTGACTTTAAAAACCTCAGAAGCTCTCTTAGCCTATGTTTGTATGCCTGACTTTATGTCTCAGTACTCTGAAGTTTCACCTCTTGTCAATGAAACTGACGTCAATGAACTAATTGGTTCTTCTTGTGCGCAGGTACCCTGACATGCCCACCGCAGCTGATGTTGTGAACGCCTTAGATCAACAGGCACTTGCATCCATCCTGAGAACATACGGGGAGGAGAGGCATGCCAAGAAAATCGCTTCAGCAATCGTTCAGGCACGCAGCATCTACCCCATCACCAGAACCCAGCAGCTTGCCAGCATCGTCGCAGGTACCCTCATTAATTCTGAACAGTGTCTGAGAGGGAGAAAAAAAAAGAATATATATATATTAATCCCCCAAACTCCCAAAGGGTTTCATTTGTACTTAAAATCATGCAGGAGTGAATCTTGCCTAAAATCTTTGGTTTTGCAAGCTTCCTCCCCACCCCCAACACCTCTCCCCCACACACAATTTTAAAATATACTGTAGTTTGCTGATTAGTTTAATAATAGATTTTTTTACATGAGATAATTTATCATTTGTGCCTACCAAGGTGAAGCGTGGAATAACAAGAGCAAAAAAATTCCTTGATTCATCATAGTGCTTGATAAGCATCCTGTATAAGATCTGACATTACCTTCAGTTTCACATTTCTGCATTTTAATATTTTGGGCGAAAGGAGAATTGCATTGCCCAACTGCTAAAATAAAATCCAGTGACTCATACATCTATTCTAAACACCCGGCTAACAAAGGGTATGTGATGTATAGGTTATTCCACTTGGTGAATGCTAAACTAAATCAGCCTGAGGGGCTTATTGAAACATTTCATCTTTTTTTGCTGTTTGCCACCATAAACCTCTTGAACCTAAGTCTAGCTAGGAGGCGCTTTATTATAGCCTTTCTGTTTGAAGCCAAAGTTGTCTCACAGCTGTATTTCATGATGAAAGTTTCCCTAGACAAAAATACAACTTCTGCAGTTGTTATTTCACAGAATTCCAGTGGTAAATTATTTGTCTTTTTGGACCTTCTGAAGCCATACATCTTTTTTATTTACCAAATGTATTAAGATTTCTTTTCAGTGGTTTCTCTTAAGTTAATTAAATAGCTAAAGACATAGGAAAAAGCTTATAGAAAGCTCCTAGTATTGGTTGCCTCTATCTTAATATTATCCATAGTTTAAGGAATAAAACTTAATTATGCATTTATTCAGATCAAGATTTAAAGATCATATAGCAATTGTCTTATGACATGATTTCATAAAAATATATTCTTAGTTATGCTAATAAAATATAAAAAGTTGACTAAATCTTCAATTTTTTAAGTAGCATACCTCAGGGCTCTTGAAATTTAACATTGAGCAACTTCCTTAAGGCAAGTAATTGCAAAATTCTCATAGGTTATGTCAACATAAAATATTTCATGAGATTTTTCCCCATAAAGAGTTTATACTAGCAGGCTAACATTAAATTCACCCTCATCTCGTCTCCCTTTCTTTTTCCTCACTCCATACTCACTCACATGTCTGCACCTTATCTTTTCCATCAGACATTAACTAGTTCTGTCTCTCATATTGAAAAGAAGGGCAGTGAGATGTCACATTTTTTTTTCTATTCACAAGTAAGTCCAGAATTTTATGGTGCTGAAAATGAGGACTTGAAATGAGGGTGTTCTAGAGGTCTTTCAGTGAAAAAAATCTTATCTGGTAACTGAAGAAACTGAGGCACAGAGAGTGTCAACAGTTTCTTCAAAGGTACAGCCTAATTAATAGCAGCATCAGTACTAATCTAGAGTTTGGAAGCTTGTGAATTTGAGGCATAATTGGGAATCTGCCTTTAAGAAATTAACTTTTCTGTCTAAGGTTCCTACTCAGCAAACTTGGGGAAATAACACTGTTTAGATAGGAGTTACATGAAGATGTAGAATAGAAACAATGTAAGTGTTTTCAGGAAGATATGATATGAAAAACATACTGGGGTTATGACAAATGATATAGTAAAAGTGATGATAATCATATATGTGTATATAAAACCCCATTTTAGTAAATTCCACTAAAAGATTTGAGTTCTCCCTAATGAGTCTATTTTTATGGCTCATATCAACCTCTAATAAAACTTTATTGATGATGATAGAATTCTTTAGTAAAGAGAAAATAGAACAATGAAATTACATTTTAAAGCTCATTTATTTAAAAAAAATGATTCAGGAGACGCTGCTATATACCAGGGCATTATACTGAGTACTAAGAATAGATTGGGGAGAGAATCAGATAGATCCTCTGTGTTCATGAAGCTTATAGACCAGTAAGTGACTGAATAACAACATGGTTTAAGAAGCCTATTTTTGTAGTGAAAAACCTTCTTATTTATTGTAGTCTGAAGTTATGAATGTGTGGCAAGTAGAAAAAGCTGATGCAAGTGTAGAATTATATAATATAGTTAAGTATATACATATAGACTTAGTATGAGAAAAGAATTGAATGTATCTCAAAAATTTGCATCTTCATTATACCTTGAAATTGTAATGTTTTCAATATTTTTGTGTTAAGTACAGTATTAAAATTAACTATACCTGTTTGTTTTTTAACGTTACTATAGAAGATAACATGTGGATCATAGTTTTATTAGATGCACTGCTCTAGATGATAAATATTGTGAGGCCACTGCTGTGACTTCCTTACTCATGACTGAGTCCACAGTGCTTCTTACAGTTTCCTCCCTAAGAAGGCATTTAGTAACTATTTTTTCAAGGTTAATGTATAAAATAAATAAAATGCACAGAGATCAGGAAGATTCTGCTGTTATAAAGTTTGTAGTCAGTGAAATAACATCAATGTTAGTAAAAAGTTGATGTTTGGTCTCATGAACCATGACTCCCCCATACCAATATGGTCTAATATCAACACTCAAATAAATTAGAAAATCACATTGCCCTCCCAGTACTTTAGTTTATTCATCTTCAAAGTGAAATAACATCTATTTCCTCCCTCATTCTTTAGTGATACTGTGAATAAAAGTAAAACTCTGAAAAAATATGTTTTATTAATTAGAAAGCTTAGAAAATGAGAAACTATACATATAAAAACTCTCAAGCTCTTCAGCAAAAAAAAAAAAAAAGACTTATGCACTTAATTTTGAAAAAAATGGCTGTGGTCTAGACTTTGCAGAATTAATGTATATTTGATTTGTGTAGCCTTAAAAACAGGATTGATGCTAGTCATCTCTTTGAGTAAGAAGTCTGATTTATTTTCCTCAATAAGCTGTCCATATTCTATGTAAGAGCTAATCTGTATTCTGTTGCTCTTTCCATTCTGTCGATACATCAAGGAAATCACCATTTAATCTTAATTGTTAAATTAAATCTAGCTTAATAAAATATATTAGTTTAACTTTTGGTTCTACAACTTACTTTCTATATAAACTTGAACAGAACTTCATCTTTCTCATCTTGAAGTGGAAGTGAATAATACTTATGATGATGATCATTGTTATTTTTGTTTAGCAAACATAACCCTACTAATTATTTTTTTCTTAAAATAATATTGATATTCACTCTCAGTTTCCAATCTGATGCCAAAATCAAAGAAATATACCAATCACTTTTCAGATCATTGGGGTTTAGATTCAAGTTCACAAAATAGATAATTAATTCACTGATAATAAAAAAAATCACAGGAGGCTTATAATATCAATTTTTGAATGAAAAAAGGAAATGGGGAAGCTTTTTAGATATATTTGACTATTGTTGATTAAAATGTGCATACTTATTATTCTTTGCCTGAAACTTTTATGTAACTTTTATTCTGACTCATGAACTAGATACATGGCTAAAGCTTAATGAACGCTTGTTGAACAAATAAATCAATAAAAAAAAAAAGATGTGTACATTCCCAGCCAAACTAAAATGAGAAAAAAGGGGGGAAAGTCTAAGTTGTTAGGTGTTACTGAGAATCAAGTATAGTCTGCTCTTCACTTTGAAGAGGAGAGATACCCTGAGCATCAAAGTCCTCAGGGAAAATTAAAGTTGCTTGAGGAATAAGTGAGATTTCCCAAGTCACAGACTCAAAAGTCCTTACATTCTATTTCTTTTATTTGCTTTGTGAACTTGAGCAAGTTACTTATGTCCTCTGATCCTCATTTACTCATTTGGAAAATAGGGACAGCTAATTCTTGTTATGACCATTCATTGGAAAGTTCTCTGTGAATTTTAAAGTGCAAATACACTGTATGCATTGAGTTCTCTTTTCCAGAACTAGAGCTCAATCAGGTGCACCACACAGAACCCTGAGTGTGGCTTTCTCCCCAGGAATACCTATCCATACCCACACAGTGTGATCAGTGATAGGCTGATACTTCTATTCCAAGCTGTTCTTCCTATAGGAGTTATGGGATTTTTAGCAAAGAGAATAATAATCATTTTCTGCATTGGTACACGTAAGGAGTATCTTTTTCACAGTAGCATTGGAGGTTCGTGCCTCAAGTTGTATCTGAAATCAGTCTTTTTCCAGCAAAGTTTTCAACAGCCTTCAAAAGAAAAAATAAAATAAAACATTCATCCTAATTTAGTGGAACATAAACTTTTTCCTGATGAAATTAATCAGACTAGATTACCATCCCTTTACTATTTCAATAATCTACATGTTACCTCCTCCATCTTCTCCATAAAGCACTCTTTATATTAGCATTTCCATGGTTAAGAAATAAATGACGATGTCAGAGAGCTCGGTTATCGCCCTGGTAGAAAATGGTATGGATGTCACACCTACTGTCGAGTTTAGAAGGCTCGCCAGTCACAGCTGCCACTGCCACTGCCTGTGCTAGTGCACTTATTCTTCTGTCACTTTAAATTTCTTGAGTTCAATCTGTTATACACAGTACGTGTTAGCGTTGTAACTTCATGCCAACTAAATTATCAAATGACATTTCATAAGTAAACTTATTTCTTATTTTAATAAGTAATCTTCCCAAGAGACATTCTGTACAATAAATCCAACTCAGAAGAGAATGAAATGTGGGGGCAGGGGGGACACAAAAACCTGAAAATCTTTCTTCCTCCTAAAAGAAATTTGGCTATTCTCAGTTGAAAGTGTCAAGTGAGGACCTGGGAGTGTTTCAATCCCAAATGGCGTGGCCATGCCTAATTTAATGATTATAATGGTAATATAACAATACATCATGTTAGCTAATAATTAGTGAATCCTAGGCACTATCCTAAATTATTTTCATGTGTTAACTCACTTAATAAGAACAACGACCCATCAGGCAGATGGATTTTATCCTTATTTTATAGATGAAGCACAAAAAGGCTAGGTAATTTGTCTCTTGTCAAGTAGAGCTGGAATTGAAAGCCAGTAATCTCACTCTAGACTCTGTGCTCCTATGTGTAACCCATCTCTAGATCCCTTACTGATGATTAGGATACAGCATGAACTGCCCAGCCAGCATTGCTCAGTGGTCCAGCTTTGACTTATGAACCAGAAGGTCACAGTTCAATTCCTAGTCAGGGCACATGCCCGGGTTACAGGCTCCATCCCCTGTGGGGGTGGGGGGGTGCAGGAGGCAGGCAATCAATGATTCTCTCTTATCATTGATGTTTCTATCTTTCCCTCTCCCTTCCTCTATGAAATCAATAAAATTATATATATTTTTTAAAAGATATAGCATGAACTGTTGCTGAAGAATGCTGACAGTTCTATCTTGCAGGATCTCACATACTCATGTGGGACACAGTCGTACAAGCAACTTCTGTTGTCCTGAGATAAGTACTGTATATAATAGAATCATGAACAAAAAAGTATGAGAACCAAAAAAGGGAACAATTGATTTTGATGTGGCAAAAGGGTTTGAGTTATTGAAGAGAGAGATTGGGTAGACCTTACAGACATTGAGACCTTTGAGTAGAGCCTTTTAGGGGGAGAAGTGATGGTTATTTAAAGAAAAGTCCCTGATATCCAATAGAAACTCATCAAGTGCAGAAATGAAAAGATGAAAGAACAAAAAATAAATAATCAGGTAGTATTTCAGCCAGTTGAAGAGAATAAAAGACAGACAATACAGTGTCCAATCCCAGGACCTAATACATTTCTAAATGCCTAGAATTCCCTCATTATCTTGGGATCCTCTGTCCTAAATGTGACCTTGAGTTGAGTCTGATTCTTAGTATAATTAGTAATTCAGCATAACCAAGTCCTCTAGATCTTCCTGATTCTGGCTGCATTTCAAATTTCATCTATAGAATAAAAAAGAAAATGCATCATTTTACCTCTTTACTCCATTTCTTATTACTTTATACTTTGTGTGCTTCTGCAAGTGAAAATTAAAGTGATCTGGCATTGTATGTTCTGCACATTAGCAGTTTTCACATTGATATTAATTTTGTAAAGATCATTATAAATAGCCTGGTTTTTGTTCTTCTCTTTATTGATTTAAAAAAGAAGAAGAAAGATTATTTGTTCGTGTAACTGTTACTCAGAAGTTTTAAGAATTTGGTGGTAGATATTTGCAAGAGCTCTTCATTTGAGAACCAAAATCAAGTAGTTTTACATATTAATTGTACTACCAACTTGTTTTTTTTAATTGACATGATTCAGATTTTATCTAGATGGTAGGTATAATGACATGGGTTTGCTTCACCCAAAAAAGTACTGAGAGGATCAACAGTGTGCAGCAGTATTCCTAAAAGTAGTCATTTCAGACATTGACTATTATTTTTGTATGTTGGGAATGTTCTTTGAAGAAAGCATCTGTTTTTATTTTCAAAGTATAAAATGTTCAAATCATGCCAAAAAAATGTCAAAGAAAGAGAACCACAAATGTTACTACGTTGTCGAAAATTAAATATTGTATTTCTAGTGCTAGGAAGGGAGGAATAATGGTTGGAAAAAGTTTGATGTCCAAACTTTAATCATAACTAAAAATTAAGAATAATACTTCCAAGTTATTTTCTATCATCTTTTGCTATGTGCTGAATTAAAAAATTATAGACTATGTAGAAAAGATATTTCTCAGAATTTAAAATAGAGAAATCTATGTTAACTTTTTATGACTTGCCTTTCCCTTCTCTATTTTTGTTTCACTATTTCCCAAATGCTTTCATTTCTTTTATCCCTGTAATCATTACGTCACTATATTGTCTCACATATTTTTTAATATATATTTTATTGATTTTTTACAGAGAGGAAGGGAGAGGGATAGAGAGTTAGAAACATCGATAAGAGAAACATAGATCAGCTGCCTCCTGCACACTCCCTACTGGGTATGTGCCCGCAACCAAGGTACATGCCCTTGACCGGAATCGAACCTGGGACCCTTGAGTCTGCAGGCGGATGCTCTATCCATTGAGCCAAAACGGTTTGGGCTGTCTCACATATTTTTAATCACTTGGAATCACTTCTTTCATATTATAACCTGAAGCACAGATCATCTTTCCTTACGTGTGTTTCGTATAATAGCATATAGGACACAGTAAGCAATAGGATACATTTGCTGACTTTCTACATTTTGCTAACGTATAATTACTCATTTAATGACTTTCTTATCAGCTGGATTATAAGCTCTATGAAAGCAAAAATTAGGCATGTCTTCTTCATTGCTACATCCTCAAGACCTGATACAGAATTAGGCTAATAAAATTGTATAATTAATTATTTCTTGAATGAATAAGTGAATGTCCACTTCATAACTTTGTGATGTTTAGAAAATGGGGAGGCTAGAGACAACTAATAGAGAAAAATCTTATAAACAACCAATTTCTTCAGCATACGGGCACTTTCTGTTGGTCTGTAGACTCCAACCTACAATAATAAGAGAAACTTAATTTTCCCGACACTTGTAATATCTTTCCTGTTCTCTAGAGGGTAAATCAGGTTCAGTATGTCATACAATACTATGTTAGTCTTCTGTATTTTCAATTTCCTCGTTAGCAAAGCAGGGAATTTAAACCAACATTGAGGTGAGATACTTATTTCATATACATATTCCACATTCATTTAATCATCAAGTATTTATTGAGTCCACTTTGTGCTAGGCACTCATGAAGGAACATAAGTGACTAAGGCATAGCTTTCACCTCAAAATTAACAAAAAGAAATTTTTACTAGTTAGTAGTCTTCACAGTTGGTGCCTTTTTGCATATATCGACATGTTTACTTTTTTTTTCTTTCTTAGCTTAAAATTACTTCTTTCTTGGATCATTCTCCTTCTTACCCAAGTACATATTTGGAGACATTTTTAATGAGGCTCCATTCTCATACTTTGTCTAAATGTATCTTTATTGTGACCTAACTTTTGAATGATAATTTAGTTGTGTATAGAGTTATGAGGTTTATAATTAATTTTACTCAGTGCTTTGAGGTATGATTTCATTGTCTCTTGGCATTTTATGATTGATGAAAGATCTAATTGTCATTATTTCATACTTGGTCTTTTTCTAGCTACCTTTAAGATTTTTCTATCTTTGATGTTTAATTGTCATGTGCTGGGTTGTGACTCTATTTTTATTGGTCATTAGTTAAACAGTGAGCTTCTTTAACGTTTCTTCATTCCTGGAAATATAAGAAATTATTTCTTTCCATATTTACTTTCTCCCATTCTTTTGAGTTCTGTACAATAGTTATTCACCATGTTCTCATATTTCCCATTCTTTGTATCTGTGTGTTACAATCCAGGTAAGATCTTTTTCTAATTCACCAAATTTCTCTTAAAATATACCTAATCTGTTTAACCCACTTGTTGAATTTCTAAATTCACTTGTCATTCCTAAAAATTCTATTGTTTTGAAAATACGCTTGTTCTTATTATTTTATTATAGTCTGTATTGATTATTTTTCATTTATTTTTAATGTAGCAAGTATAGTTATTTCCTATTTGTGCTCATTTGTTCTATTATCTCCAGTTCTTCCTGTTTATTTCATCTGCTTATTTTATACAAACATACACAGAAAATGTATCTAGCGAGTGCATCTTCAGTGGGTTATACATACATATCCTTTTTCTGGAACCCAACATGTGGTTTAATGCTTGCTTTTTCCTTTCTTCCCTTCCCATTTCCTACCTAATCATCTACCAGCCAAGCAAAGGTGTCATGTTAGGCACTTTAGGTTGCAGAAGTCAAAGACACATTTAGGCAAACTTAAGTAATAAAACATTATCATTAGCTATACATGATAGTAAGAAGAAATTGTTATAAAGCTATTCATACTAATAGGAAAGACAGTTATTTAAGCTACATAGCCAGGTCTCTGAGAGACTAGACAACAACTCAGGGGTTATTTAGGGTACTACACAATTTCCCCATTAAACTATAATGTTGCAGAAAACATTGTTGATTCCCTGCTTTAGTCAATTACCATTATTTTGGTTTGGCTACTCTCTATGTCTAGCTTCTAACAATTACAATTAACTTTTTTCTAGGGTTCAAGGTTACTGCTTACTCAGATCTTTTATTTATGTTTTTTACTGTCTCATGACATCTACTTATATTGCTTTTATTCTTTCTTTTGGTTTCTGCTTCTTTTGTCAATTGCTTCTGTCTTGCTCCCTCCTTTCTCCTCTCTCTCTATCTCTCCCTCTCCCCCTGTGATTCAAGCTCCCTAAGATAAAGGATCTAATTTTGCCTTATTTATCCATAGCTTTTCCTTGTTTGGCAGAGTTTTACACTTGCTCCGTTTTAAATGGCTGCACTGGCTCATAGGTATTTAAGTGGTGATAGCATGGTGACCAGAGCTTAAGGAACTGCCTTGGACAGTCCTGCTCATTTGATAGATTCCTTCTTAGGATTGCAATTATTTAAATAATGCTTCAAAGAAGTAGTTCTTGAAATTGGCTATAACTAGTAGTAATTTTAATTTTTCTTTAAAAATTTCATCTACCTGTGTAAACAAAATGTCCCCTATAATTCATGTCTTTTTAAATAGACTGTTATCTTAAGTTAACTTGCATGTCTTTGACTGTGCTATATCTTCCACCTGGAAAAAAAGAAAACTCTCCTTTCATCTCCACTGGTTGAAAACATCGTCACCTTTAAGGCCCAGCTTAAATGCCACTTTATATTTTTTCTGATTTCTTCCCTGATCTCCCAATTTGGGTGTTGTCTCTGATTTAAACTGTCATAGTAGTTTTTCCATCTTTTCTCTTCCCTGTGGCAACGAGGCACGGCAGGAAGAACACAGGCTTTAGAGTCAGACGGAGCTGCGTTCAAATCCTGTTTCTGCTATTTAATGGTTGTGTGATGTCAGCAAGTTATTAATCTCTTCATGTCTCAGTGGGAGAGATAAATAATTATTCAAATAAATTATAAATTGTGTAAATGTCGTGGTGAAAAAGTACAGGGTAAATGAGAGACTATAGTAGGGGGACATAGCCTGGTTAGGCATTTTGGGGAGACCTCCCTGAAGAAGTGTCCTTTAAGCGAAGAGTAAGAATAAGAAGCCAAGTGACAAGTCAATAAGAGAAGAGTTTTCAAGACAAAAAATAAACAAAGGCCCTTCACTCGCTCTCACTTTTTAAAAAATAATTTCATGTTTCATGTCACGATTTATGCCCTATTAATAAGTTTAATGCTCATTGCCCTATTTCTACTGTGACATTTTATAACATAATTTTGATGTTGCTAGCATCAAGCTAGGGTATCTGTTAAGCCTTACCACTCTAGTAATTTACTAACCTTTTCTGCTAAAACATTGAAATTTTAATAAACCAGGACAAGCACTGCTCTTTTGATTCTAACATTTTTTTTGATTCTTTACTTTTGATGACTTCCCTTTTTCTACTTTTCTTGCCTTTTAGCAAAATTTTAAAGATATATATGTGTGTGTGTGTGTTATAAATTTATATTGCTATATACTATATATCCCTGTGATATGTTCCTAAGAAGTCTAAACTCTACTGCGATATTGGACATCTAAACAAATAATTCTAAAATGAAGAAGAATATTTTGCCTTTCCCATTATCTATGATGGCATGTCTCCTCTTTCCCTGTTGCCTCTCTGATTATACTTTTTCAGTACTGTTTTCTTTTTCTTTCTTTGCTTGTGCCTTTATTTATTTTACTTATTTATTTGCTGGGGTTCAATCCATGGTTCCTTTCTCACTATACGTGTGATGGACATATACATCTGTTTCCACAGATCTTACATCATCGGCCTGCCCATCTATAGCTCAAGTCTTCTGAACTTTAGACCAGTATTTGCCACAACTTCGTGAACATAGCAATGTTTATCCCACAAGCATATAAAGTTCCATCTTCCAAATCTCACCTTGCCTAATGCCATTTTGTTTCCAATGCACCTCACCACATTTACCCAAAAGCCCAAACCTTTAAGTAAACCTGAGCTGAAGTGAAAAGACTAAGACTTTTCAAATCTGCCTCAATATTGTCTCTTAAATCCTTCTTGATTTTTTGTTTGTGTATTTGTTTCTTTTACTGCCATTGCTTTATCATCTTTGCTATCTGTATTTAGTCTTCTAACTGTACTGAGTACCTTTTGTTTCTCCAAGCTCCCTCCAGCCCATGCTCTACCATAGTTATATTTATAAAATTCAAATCTCATAGTATCACACCTCTTCTTAAAATCCTTAATAGGCCCCCTATCATCTGTAGAGTAAAAATTAAACTTCTTAACATGAATAACAAGGCCCTGATTTTCTGGCTTCTGCCTGACTTTTTAACCTAATTTCTCCATCACCCTCTCCTCTCCCCTACCTCCCCACAGGCCATGTATACACTAAACTGCTTCCCATTCTTGTTCCTAGAATGCACCCTCTGCTTTCTCACTTCCATCCTTTTGTATATGATCTTCCTCTGCAGGATATATCCTTCCTCACCTTTCTTCTCCACCCACCGAGCCATCCCAAAATCTCTCCACTTTTTTCAAGACTTGGCTTATACCTGGCTGGTTTTGCTCAGTGGTTGAACATCGACCCATGAACCAGGAGTTCACAGTTCGATTCCAAGTCCGTGCACATGCTTGGGTTGCAGGCTTGATACCCAGTAGGAGGCAGCCTATCAATGATTCTCTCTCATCATTGATGTTTCTATCTCTCTCTCCTTTTTCCTTCCTCTCTTTGAAATAAATAAGTTAAAAAACACATTTAAAAACGGAATTTTATATATCATTCCTTTGGATCCTTCTGAACTTTCCTTTTTGCCGTCTCCTGAAGTTGCTCACTTTTTCAATATGTCTTCATATACCTAATGAACTTTTGCTTCATTACATGGTGTCTACCTTTTAGAAAGGGTGATTTTTTCAAGGATAGACTGACCATATCTCATGTACCTGAATAGTCTCAGCACCCATCTCTTAGGGAATACGTTAAAGGGGTCAACAGGCTGGGTTAGAGAAAGCAAGAACTATTAAGTCAGGTAGATTTGAACTGCCTCTGTCCTTTACTCGCTTTGCAAATTGGGCATTTTTTACCTTCTGTGAATCTTTGTTATTTTCATCTGCAAAATATGGATGATAATAACTGACTCACAGGATTCTTGGATAGCTAAATAGAGACCAATTTCTAGTAGATATCTATTTTTAACTTGTTGAGTGAAAACATAAAAGTGAGTGAGTGAGTAGGTGATTGAGTGAGGGATTAATGAATGCATTTGAGTGAATAGAATGCTATAAAACATTTATAATGGACTCACCAGGAAAGACTTTCAATGCAAGCAGCAGCTGTCTTGGTTAAGATGTCAGCACACAGAGATGCTAGCAGTCTAGGAACAGGGACCCGAAGCTTGGGAAGCAATGTGAGAAAAGCATGCCTTTTTTATTGAAAACAGTATTTCCTGCTGTTCCTTTACCCGTGGTCGGCAAACCGCGGCTCACGAGCCACATGCAGCTCTTTGGCCCCTTGAATGTGGCTCTTCCACAAAATACCACGTGTGGACGCGCACGTACAGTGCAGTTGAAACTTCGTGGCCCATGAGCTGAAGTTGGTATTTTGTGGAAGAGCCACACTCAAGGGGCCAAAGAGCCGCATGTGGCTCGCGAGCCACGGTTTGCCGAGCTGCAGTTTGCCGACCACTGCTTCTCCCCGTTTTTATTCATCACATTAAGGAACTCTAAGGATGGGCTGGCTGCCAACTCACTCAAGGTATATCATCATCTCATTAGCCAATGACAAGTTACCCTCACACAATAAACTCTAGGCTTAGATTTTGAAAAGAGAATGAGGTTATTATTAATAACATGAATTATTATTGTTGAATGGAAATGTATATTGTCTATTATTATGCAATGAACTATTTTAGAGACAGCATACATCACAGTGATTTTTTCCTTTAAAAAAGTTAAGGTTTATGTGGAGTTCACTGGAAAGGATTGGTCTAGAGTAGACTCTGACTCTAGACCCCTATGGGCTGGTGGTACTTATCTCAGATTTTGAAGCTGAGAATGATAACCTCACAGGTAGGATTTATAAGTTGTTGACTTCATCTCTGTACTCATTAGATGCAAAATGGATTTTGATGACAGATTCGGTTTATTAAGCCAATATGCTACATTGCTATATTGCTTACCCATTTTTCTTTACTGATCGTTTTTTGTTTATTTATTTGTTTGTCTTACTTCCTCATTACCTTTGCATTAGTGATCCGGGTTCATGTCTCTGCATTCTACTGTGTCACTGAGAAATGGAAAAAGAAATTAATTTTGTAATTATACAAAAACTAGGATTCAAATTTCAGCCCTACTATTTCCTGTTTGAACTTGGATAGTTTACATGGCCGTTCTAATTCTCTCTAAGATAGGGATAATGGTTCCTAACTTATAAGATTGATGTGATGATTAGAAATTATATTTTTAAGCTACCTATCCTAGTGGTAGACATATGCTAGGCTCTTGACAAAAACTAAAAAAATGGAGAATTTATCTTAGCTAGAATCTACTATACAAACATGCAAAAATAATTAAAATTCATGATTATATGGAAAATATTAGATTTTCTCTATTATAAAAGAAGCATTTTCATTTATAAGTCATACATTGTTAAGAATTGTAAATTTTAAAAACCTATAATACCGTTCTACCACCATAACACAAATATTATAACTTTGCATATTCCCTTTATCTGTCTCTATTCTCACATTTTTTGTTTGAATGTATATAATTTTATTTTTTCACTTGATATTTTATCATGTTACTTAATTTTTATGCCAGTATACTACATATCAGTAAGAAATACATAATGTATATTGATCATATTCTAATAATCTCATTATTAGATTTTTAGCTTACCTTCTAGTGGAGCCTATTATTAAAAAGCCATATGATAAATATTATTGTGCATATTTAAGGGTTTTTTGAGGGGGGGAGTACTTACTTTCTAGGCTAAATCCCCTAAGTAAAATTAATGAAATGTTGTTTTTCAAAATGGATACACAGCTTTTTAGAAATCAAAAACCTTCATTGGGCATTATCTAAATCACTGTTCTTAAACAATTTAGGAGGATAGAACATGCAGAAAAAATAAAAGGTGGGAGTGACCAAGTCATTGTTAGACTTGATTGTGGTTGAAAAAAGGGAGATATTTATAATCTCTGATTTAATTAAAATCTATATGCTAATTGAACCTTGGAGAAATTGCACATTTATTCTTTAATTCAGTTAGATAATATTAGTCTTTCAACAAGCCTGTTATGAGAAAAATGATAGCATACAGTCTTGCCTTTTGGAAGTAACATACCATTCCTGCCTTCTGGAAGTTTCTATTTCAGTGGAAGAGATAAATATATTTTTTAAAATCAACATAGTACAGTTGAAAAGTGTAACATTGTTGGTTAACTTTGCTACAGGAAGGTGGGCAACTGTACCTTGGAGCATGAGGATTAATTGTGAGTGTATGCTGACCTCACAAGAAAAAGGGGAGCACTGTTAAACACCTTTTCTGTTACCATCTCCTAACTCTGGAAAGTGTAAATGGCCCAATGTTGAGAGAAGACCTGTATGAGAACTATTCCTAAAGGTTCAAATAAAGCATCTTATTATGGGTCATAAATATGCTACAACTTTTACTTACAATTCTGCTTTCAGTTTACAATATCTGGCAAGTAGGCCTCAGTTCCTTCTTAAAGATTTCATAATTAAATTTACTATTGATCACTAAATAGGTAATAGGAATCATGATTCAATGTAGGTTGTCTCATCTATACTAAGCATTTTAACACATAGGTAGTATAGAATTATTAAAAAATAATGTATGAAAAATATCCATTCTTTCCTTTAATTCTGAGCATGTTTCTTATCTCATCTCAGCAGGTAATGTTCCTTGTTACCTTTTCTGCTCAAGCCTACACCTTTATTTTTTCCCTAATGTAGGAGCATTTGTAAGCCTCAGCCACCCATAGTGAGATCATGTTGTCATCAGACTTAACCTGGTAGGAGTTGGGGATTAGATGAGACTCCAAAGAAGTTTAAAAAGAACCTCACTGAGTAAAGCCAATTTTATCCAGAACGATTCAAGTTCACATTTTAATTAACAGTTTGAAATTTGTAATATTATTTCAATTTCAGATGGGTGAGAATTTAACACTATATTAAAGGAGCCCAGGCAAAAGGACACAAGTTGCGTCACAGAGACTTATTAAATGTGATGGAAATTCAGCAAATGAATGCTGGCAAACAGGTGCGAGAGCTGAATTAATTTTTAAACCCTACCACTCAGGGGGAATTGCAATGCATCACGTTGACAGCCACAGCACGTTGTTAATTTCATTCACAAGCTTAAAAACCTCAATACATTTGAATATGTGAACGTATTAAATTTTAAAAATTGTAAGTAGCATAAGGGTGTCCCAGGACTAAAAATGATAATTTCTCTCTGGGACTTCCAGTCATTTGTCTAGCCAGAAGCATGGTGTTTTTTTATGAATGAAATCTATCTTACCACTTCCACATACAAATTGTGTTCTATTATTATATGCAGTGCAGGCTGTTCCTAAGCAAGGTTTTCTCTTACTTTTAATATGAAATCCCTTGTGAGTCAGAGGAAAACTGAATGCTCACTGATCCAGTTTCCAAATTCTGCTGTCATGCATGAAGGGGGTTCTCAGTCTATATTCAGATGGTGGTAAGTGGTGATGGTACTCCTGGAGTTAAAGAAAAAGACAGCAAAACATAACCAAACGAACAGAGACTTATGTGGTGGTATCATTAAAGGTCATATGTTGTAAGCTGAAACCTCACTGAAGTTGATGTTTTCACCAGGAGTTAACCTATTCTGAAGTCCCTGGTATACTTGAGAATTTGATAGAAGCCCTGGAGTATCTCTACATAAGACTGCACTTACACACAGCATGTTACAAAGTTTTCAGGGAGTTCATGAATTTCCACATTCAGAATGCTGTGTATGGTGCATCTTGATCTTTGTCTGAAAGTATCTCTTAGTGGATTGAGTGGATTTTCTCCCCTGCCACCTGCTGTGCACAAGGCCCTAGACATGGGAGTGGGGATAAAGGAAAATAAGAAAAGATCTTTGGACTTTTTATAGCCTAGTAGAGGTTCATATACAATAGTGTAGAGTGGTAACTTGTTTGATGGACTATATACAAAAAGTTATTTGCGAAAGCTTTTGGAGAAGATGTCGCCTTAGTGAGTATTAAGGATGAGTAAGTAGAGAGAAGAGCATTCTAGACTAAGAATAAAAGCAAGGAGCACCACTCTGTCATTACTAAAATTGTGTGTTTACAAGAAACGTGTAATAACAAATGTATGGAAAATCTTTTGGTTTTCTCTCAGCATTCTCAAGACACTTTAAAGAAAAAATAAAAGAAGCTGGGTTTAGCCATCTGAGACCCTTATTATTCCTAATCGTACACAAGCTTGTCCCCTCATTTTGTTTAGCTGGAGAATATTAAGCACTCCTTTTTTAGAACATAAACACAAATATAAAGGGCCCCCTTCCTAAGAGGTGAGTCAGGAAAAGCCCAGTAAATACTGCATTGGATGAGTCCACAGTCTTAATAAAAAACACGGTAATCAGTACTTGCCCAAACGTCTTTTGATAATGGCACCAGTAGCAACTGTTTCTTTTTAAATCCACTATCAAGAAAACTGATGAAAAAGAGAGACAAATGCACAGTCTAATAACCTGAGCTAACAATACATTATTTTCAATAGAATGAAAAGGACAAAAGCCGCAGGTATTCATTACGGTTCCCAGGGTAAGCGACCAGGGCAGTGGCTGCCTTCACCAGATGTGCCGTCTCCAGGCCGACAATACCCATCTCCCCCAGGGAAATGGGGAGAGAAAGCTAAACTCTTGCAACTTGATGCAGAGTGATTTGGGTTCCATTACAGCATCTCTCAGTAAAAGGCTATTCAGTCTTAGAGCAAAGATTCCACACTCATTTTCTCCCAGAAAATGGGATTGTTATATAAAACACCAGACATGGAATCAGAGCTTCTGGAAACCACTCTAAACCCTATGATTTCATCTTAACTTCCTTAAATTCTAATCAGGAAAAAGGAGATGATATGGTTTGGTGAACATACCATCTTAAAGTTGTTGCCTTGTTTTGGGCACACTTAAAGACAAGAAAACTCAAGAACATTCTCAAGAAACTGAGAAATTACAAACGAATAAAGTATGTTTGTTTGTTTGTATGCTGCTCTGGGCTTCCAGGGTGTGTTTCTCTGGTGAACTAGCCAGAAATGTTATGCCTTTCTTCTGGGAAAGTTAGAGTCACTCTGTAGTACAAAAAAAGGGCCTGTGGGGGTCGACTTCATGTTAAAAAGAGCTGAGTTTCCATTTGACTTCTGTGAACTTGAGAAGAGTCATTGAACCCCTCAGGTTTTCACCTTTACATGGAAATAAGGATATTTACTTCTTACCTCTCTGAACTCTTATAGGGATTTAATGACAAAATTAAGATATGTGAAAGATGATTAACATAAAATCAACTTTCAGTATTTTCCCAGTTGTATAAACCAGAAAATAAATTCTATGGGATAGATGTTATTACAAATTAAAAGTATCTCTTTCAAAGAGTTTAGAAATGCTAGGTAAACAAAGTTAGTTATCTACAGAGTTCTACCATACTAATGGGCATTGTGGATCTCCCAAAGGCAGGTGTAGCATGCTGCATTTATTACACTTACTTGACAACAGACATTGGGGTTGGAAGCCTACTTTACAGCCCTTTCCCCAATATTTACATATCATTCTCCTCAATGGATGTGAATTTTCTTGAGGACAAGCACTATTTCTTCAGAAACATTTTAATCCCCAGTGTTTAGTACATTGTGTATAATTAATACTGGCTAAATGAATGAATTTTGTATTATTATTCAGTATGTAATTACTGATTTCTACTAAATATTATTGGTGTCAATTTTTATCTAAATTTCTAGTAGCCTCAGATTCTATTTATTTAAGTGGACTAAATATACTGGGTTTTCAAACCTGAGAACACAAAGGGTATGGTTTAAAATGACTCACAAATACATCTTATCCTTGTGGAACTATGCTTACAAAAGAAAACCGGTGCAGGAAAGTGCTCCATGAGAACTACAGCAAAGGAATAAGAAAAAAACGGAGAAAAAAATTGTGTGATTAAAAAGCCAGAATAGAAGTTGTATACTTGGGTGGCAACAGAAATCTGGAAGTTTAATTATGGAAAATAATTTCCTGGCCAGGTGAATGCAATCTGGAAGTTTTAGGTTAATGAAATGATGGTTCTTACAATTTTTACCATCAGTTATTAAAAATAATCAAGGTCAAACTAAAAAATATCATTCCTATGCCATGCTAGATCTTAATACTTTTAAGGCCTAATCTCATTCCTATGTCATGCTAGATCTTCATACTTTTAAGGTAACTTTATAAACTTAGAAGGGCACCTTTAAATTATATGTAAGGAAAATTTTGTACTTCATTTTGGATGTTGAGACATTTTAGTCTGATGTCCACATCAATACACATTAATTACTCAGATGCTTCAGGGGTATTCAGAAGCCCTCTATCCCACCTACTCTGTTAGTCCAGGACAATAGTATAATTAGTTTGGCCTTGCCTTCAAATCAACACATCAAATCCCTTCCTCACCTACCATTTTACTGCTGAGAATAGTAAGTAAATAAATGTGTGAATGGCATTTCTTAAAGTGACTACTTTATGCCAAGTATCTATAATAATAAAACCGTAATATGCTTCCTGACTAAGCCAGGGCTGCAGCCACCATGGCTTCGAGGGAGGGATCCAGGCAGCTGCCCGAGGCTGCAAGGGCCTACTCTTGCACGAATTTCATGCATCGGGCCTCTAATATATATATATATATATATATATATATATATATATATATATATATATATACACATACACACACACACACACACACACACACACACATATATACATACATACACACACACATACATGCTGGTGTTCCTATCTGTTTTCTTTATTTGATCTTCACAGTAATCCTATAAGAAGAGTTATCTTCCAGTGGGGAAACAAACTCAGAATTGTTATTGCCTCACATTAAACAATCAGAAAAATATAAAAGATCTGATCCATGAGCCTAGTTTCTTCTTTCTAAAGTTGGGTGCCATTTCTTTTACCATGTTGTTTTAATATAAGTATTGTCATTTCTTATGCTTTTTCATAGGGATGATTAAAATGTATATGTATAATCAGTACTTACAAAGAGCCTGAGCATGACTTAGGTGAAGACAACTATTACACTCTAATGAAGAACATGTAAAATATTAATGGGAATGCTATGTTCCCTGGAGGCTTTGATATTATGATAGTGTAAGTTTTATCCAAATCAATTTAGAAATTTACTGCAATTCCAGTCAAAATACTTACAATTATAAATGTTATTGCTTGTAATTTTAATTTGGATTAATAAATATATGAATTACCCAAGAAAAGTTGAAAAGAAAGGAAAGATAATGGGGTGAGAGGAACTTACCCCACCCCATAGTCAAATATACTAGAAAAATCAAAAAAAAGAATCATCCGGTATTGGCAGAAGAATTGAGAACTATATCAATGAAACACAACTGAGA